>NC_046662.1:75383505-75385519 GCF_010883055.1 Belonocnema kinseyi | reverse complement strand
CAAAATATTCTAAAATTGGTAACGTGATTTATGAACTGACTTATTAAGAAAACAACTGAAACCTGTTTCTTTATACAGTCTCACTGAAATTGAATCTTGATTCTATATTGTATGAAGCCGTCGATTTTACGATTTGATTAAAAACTCTGGATATTCAACCACGTTATTAAAACTTTGATCTGAATTAAAAGTTACATTTTGTATTTAAAAGTTTTAAAAATGAAGAAAACTCTAAAATAAATTGAAGGGTACCCTAAACTAAATAAGGTATTATTTATTTTGCTTCTCTCGGCACAGAAACTTAAAAAAAATGTTTTATTGACTTTTCATTGTATTCAATTGTACCTCCGTTGACGAGAATAATTATGTCCAGATGAATTAATTCCTGCTGAAATCGCAGCAGAATTAGAAGACTACATGGATTTAGAATTCGACACAGAACTCGAAGACGCAAGTTCTACTCAAGTTGCTGAGGAATTGTTGCGATTTTATCGTTATTGTGCAGCTGGAGACGAAACCACCGCTCTTGCCGAACTTGAAAAATTGCCTCCTCTTCAGCCCTGGATCGCCACACAAGTTTACACAATGTCTGTGCCTTCTCAGTCTTGCACACAAGAAAATGATTCGTCATCAGAAGACGGAGAAGCATCCAACAATCAAATGGAAGTCGTTGACCAAGATTGGACTACTGTGAGAACAAAGCGGAAAAAATGAACCCGGCAAGTTTTAAATATTTAAAAATGCCAAGATAATTTGTAATCTTTATTATACATATATTTTTTATGTAAATACTGTCATCTGTACTCTTCAGCTTTATTATTAATAACAAAACCTCAACTTATTCTGAAATTAGTTTATTACATTTTTTTCAACGATATTTTAATAATGCTAGGTATATTTTTAATTTAATCTGAACTCCAATATTCAATTCTTAAGCGTTTGACATTATTTAATTTTCTTATTTACCTAGTTGACATGTAATTAATATTTACAAAGGGTACTGGTGATTAAGCACTTCTTCACCCTGTAGAATATCTTTTGGCAAGTGTCGAAATTTAGTTTTATTTAATGATGAGTGAAGAAAACTAATTAACAGTTCGTCATGTGTCAGTGGGTCATTGTAGTGAGTTGGCGCTCAATTTTTTCAAAGTTTGACAGAAGTCCGTTATAATGTAGACGAATGATGTTCTGCAGCTTCTTTTCCTTGAATTGTTTATTTCAGGTCTCGCATCTAAGGTCATTCACCCAATGCCAGTAAAGTAGGGTTCGTGTAAACTGTAAACGCACTATGTACGATGTAACGCACTTCCGGCTCTATTACATGCCAAACGATTTCTCATTAAGGCAACAAAATAGAAGACTTTTTAGTATTGAGTCACTTTAACGATCAATGATAAAAACCTGGCACTTTTTCAATATTTCCCATTCATTGTATTGCTTTAAACGGCAAGTATGTATTTTATTATATTAATTTTTGAAAGAAACCTTTTTGCATAAGAAATATCAGACTCAGCACACTATTGACATTATTGGACACTTTTTGTTTTAGCGATGGCACTATTTTGCTACTTTTTCGATAGAAATAACACTAAAGACACTATTTTCTTATAATTGTCCGCTAATTCCACTATTTCTTTACTTTTCCTTTAAAAAATTTAAACTTCTTGGATAATTGTTTTCAGATGCTCTCAATGGCTGAAGATGAATTCTCAACAAAGTAAATAAGTTTTCCACAAAGAAGGTTGAATTTCCTACTCAATTGTTCAATTTTCAAGCCTAAAAAGCGAATTCTTAAAAAGAAAAGTAAAATATTCATCAACCTGAATATACTGATTTTCATGTAATATTTAAAATAAAAAATAGTTGAATATTTATGAAAAAAAGTCGAATTTTCAATAAAATACTTGAATCCTAAACCAAAGCAGATCAATTTTCAACCCCAGTTGCATTTTGAACCCAGAATGATGATTTTATACGAAAAAAGACGAATTGTTAATAAATAAAATATATATGT
>NC_046662.1:75379913-75383405 GCF_010883055.1 Belonocnema kinseyi | reverse complement strand
AATGATAATAAAACTTTTATTGACTGTTACAAAAATGTATTTATCTGGAAATTCAATCAGTAATTCAATTTTTATTTTAATGGTGGGAATAACCATACTTGAATAAGGCCATGTTTTAGAGTAAATATTTTTTATACAAGTTACTTGTTTCTTTTTGATAAATGTAATAGTCGCAATATTAAATTAAAATGTTTGAAATATAAATTTTCGTTGTCCTGATTCATATTTAACAAAAGGGTGTAACAATATAATTCTTGTATTTACAATTTAATATAGAACTGTAAATTAATTCTATTATTGCAAAAAGAAGCAAATTTTAATGGGTGATCATTTTTAGATTGTTTGCAAATGTTAAAAGCTTTGAGATGTATTTTTGATCATTTTAAAAAGTTTTAAAAAATCAATATGAGAGACTCACTTTTTTAGCACCTCTAATTTCACAAGAAATCACCAACAATTTTTTCTTTCACTATTCGAATTTGTGGACACATGTAAAAAAATGGACCGCGAGTTGCGTGACGATGGCACGCGAGAAGAATACGTCCATCGAATTGAGAGGAAGTAGAAACACTGAAACTTGTTTGATGAGAGAGAGGCGTTCACGGAGTAACCTCCCTACTTTGACTGACCCGCACCTGTAAATCCCATGCGTGGAAGAAATGCTTCTTCAAATCCTAAAATTTCTTTCTATTCTTTAAATCTCTTCTCTTAGCATCATCAAATTCGCGTACGCAAAATAAAAATCTCATAAAATTTTTTTAAATAAATTTAAATATCCCGCGGGTCCACCACGCATACGTAGTTATTCTGTTTCTGATGACGGCTTTTGCAAATAACTTTTCTATACTACCAATTAAGATTAATTATTCTCAGAAAAACAAAAAGTTTCTGGAAATTGAAAATATGTAAACGAGATTTCACTTCAGAGATTAGAGTTTAGATTTAGAGTGCTGAAATTAAATAATTGAATTGTTTGGATGCACAAAGGTGTGGCGAAAGAAAGTTATTGAAGGTTTACTGCAACGCAGGAATGATTAATAACTGCATTCATTATTATATTTTAAAACTTTCTTTTTAACCCAAACAATTATATTTTCTCTCATTTTTACAGTAGAAATTCGTCATGGAACTTTAACTTTCAATGTGCAAACTTGCAATTAAAAAATCTATTTATTAAAGCCCAGGACTCGGACTCACTTGAGGGGACAAAAGTAGTGTAAATAATGTCATAGAGATTTTTTAAATAGTGTAAAAATAGTGTCATAAAATTATTCAAAAATTAAAAATGAACTTTAATGTTCATTTAAATGTTATTCTGCAGTCTATAAATTATGAAGATTCCTATTAATTTGTCGCCGGCTTCACAGCCTTTTCCATTTTTCTTAATTTTAATGCGAACTGAATTAATAGAAACAAATGAAAAAATCCAACTGTTTTTGGTTGAAAGTTCAATTTCCTCGGTTGAAAAGTCTAATATTATTTTTAATATTTTGCTGAAAGTTCAACAATTTTGTTAAAAGTCATATTTCTTGGATGAAAATGCAACTGTTTTTCTGAAAATTTATCTTTTTGGCTTGATAATTAAACAATTTTATTGAAATTTTTCTCCTTTCTTGAATGACAAATTTTTCGTTTTGAGACTTTGGTAGAAATAAATATAGTTTTGGTTAAAAATGCAACTGCTTTATTAATAACTAATCTGTTTCGGTTACGGATACAGGTATTTTGTTGAAAACAAGTCTTTTTTGGTTGGTAAGATTCAAAATTAAAATTCGTAGTTGAAAGTTGAAGTAATCTCTAAAAAGTTCATTTTTTTTGTTGCAGATTCATCATTTTAGTTGAAAATTCATTTTTTGTGTTAAAAGTTTTTTAACCGAAAATTGAACTATTTAAAAAAAATGTAACTGCACTGTAAAAAATGTAAAAAATTATAACGCTTAGAATGGTAAAATTACACACAAAAAATTGGTGCAATTTTACTACTCTGATTATAGGGTGAATAACACTTTCAGGCTAGAAGTTCCAACCAATCTTGTAACATTACCATTTTTAGAATGACAATATAGCAAGGCATTATAGAAGTACAGTTTCTGCTTGTGAATCTTTGGCTTTTAGTCAAATTACAATTATTTACATTTCTTACATGTAGGCAATAATCGGACCTACTCTGAAAGTGGTAAAATTACCAGAATTTTTCTTTACAGTGTGATTAAAATTTCATATTCCCTGGCTTAAAATTCAACTGTTTTATAGAAAATTCGTCTTTTTGGCTTAAAAATTCCACAAAATTTCGAATCAAATTCAACTATTCAGTACAAAACTAAACTATATTGTAGAAAATTCGTTTTTTATTATAAATAAATTATCCTACATAAAAATTATTCTACACCACTTTTTATTAAAAATTGGTAGAAACGAAAAAAATATAAACTATAAATTAATCAAATAAAATTTAGACTAAAACGATTTAGTACACAATATGTTACGTGGTTGACATTACGTCTTTTTTGTTAAACATCAATTTTTTTGTTGAAAATGGAACTGCATGAAAGAAAATTAATCTGTTTTAGTTGAGGATTCAAATATTTTGTTGAAAATTAGTATTTCCAAGTTGAAAATGAAACTGATAGAAAATTCATCTCTTTGGCTGAGAAATGTAATAGTCACGTAAAAAGCTCGTATTCTTTTGATTGAAAATAAATTTTTTTTCGAGTGAAATTTGAACTATTCGATTTTTGATTGTAATCTTTTTTAGTTCAGAATTCTACTTTTTGGTTGAAAATTCACGTATTCTGCTAAAAAAACGTATTTTTTTAAAGATCATTAAATCCCTTGGGGTGCAGTTCCGAATAGGTGAACGTGACGATTTCCTTCACAGTGCGTATACTTATGTATTTTGACGCGCTGAGTACGAAAATGATAGTGAAAATTGGCGACTCGGCGATTTTCATGGTGAAATTGCGAAAAAACCATAAAAATATGGTTTTTGCGTTTATCTCAGCCAATATGCAAAATCTCGCAAAATTTTTGCAATAAAAGTTGTAGATCGTACAAAAATACACATTTTTTTCTACGAGTGATCGTTTCCAATAAAATTAGTGATATCTTGATTTATATGAAAAAAAAACAATGAGCATTCTCCATTGGTTTCGGTTGGGTACCTACTCACGCTTTTCACCACGGGCAGGTTGGAGTATTTTGAAAAGCATTTTTTTAAAATATTTTTTAATTTCTTAATTGTTTTTTTTTACATTTATGATTTTTAAATATATTTTAATTAATTTTAATTAGAAATTCTGAGTGTATTCTATTTATTGTCTTGATTGTATACTCCTTATAAGTTTTTTTATAATAGTCTGCTGAGTATATTTAGTGGCCAGGGTAATATGTTTTTATGTTAGTAATTAATTCTTTAAACGGATTAGCAACTATTTTCTTTACGCGTCGCCGCCACAAAAATTCGCAGAGATGCTCTGCAATGTTGCTCTTACG
>NC_046662.1:75363776-75379813 GCF_010883055.1 Belonocnema kinseyi | reverse complement strand
TGATTGATCTTTGAGGAAAAATGTTCAATTCTGGGCACCACCCAATAAGAGAAAATTAGGGTACAAATCAGGAACCGTAGATTTAGATCGAATACTGCATACTTAATAAATGAACGGTTTTAGAAAGCCATCGAATATAAAAGTTGATGGGTCAGATGGGTCAAGCCGACTATTTTCGTCACTGCTTAATGTGATATTGTAAAATGTAAATTTTTTAAGATTCCAGATACAATCGTGCCTTCATTAAATATTTGAGAATCTTTCAACACATTAACCAAAATCAGGACACCCACTTTCAAATTAAATTAATCAATTGAAATTGAACTAATTTTTTTAAATTCTAAACTCCCCCTTCAATTCAGATATTTATATTTAAATATTACTATAAAATTGACAATTAGTAAAGAAAAGTTGTATTGATCAATTAACTTAATTTCAAGTCAATGTTGGTTTTTTTAAAACTACTGGTCCTTTATTTAGTGTTAAAATCTTTCGCTCTGCATAAAAGAGCCTCTAGTTTAAAATATATTCTATATTAATCCTAGTCATTATTATAGAATATATAATGAATTAAAGAGGCTGTAGTTTCAAAAATCCAACTTTGACTTTACATTCTCTGATCCTAGTAAAAAACCTCAACATCAAAAAACAATAAACTCAATTATTAAACTTCACTAACTATTATTTGAATTAATTTTATTTGCTTAAAAGATGAAAAAAATCATATTTACTAAACATCAATTAGAATTAAAATTCGAGCCAAAATAATCCAATAAAAAATCGATTAAAGAATATTGATTAAATTAAAAAATTTTTGGCAATACAAAAAATAATATCTAATTACACTTGCCTTGAAGTAAAAAATTCTGATGGCGATTATACTTTCCTTGTCGAATGCAGCGAATCTTAATTTCAGAAAGATGAAGACGTCAACGGTGATTGTTTTATTCACGAGTGTTCATCTGATAACTGCTCAGTTAAACTTTGAAGGAAATCCTTTAACTGAACACACGGATTACTTGGCAGAAGAGTCCCATCTTTCGACAAGAACAGCACGACAACAAAATCTAGAGAAAAGCGTCAACGGCTCCTCAAGTACGAATGTTTCTTCAAAGGAAAATCATCAACCAGGATCGCCTCAAAAGTTATACCCAGTTTATAGTCAAGATCTTGGACGTCAAGTTCTTGTAATCCAGTCTGGAAGCAAAGGTCTTGAGAATTCAGAATTGGTTCACAATACGAAATTAAATCAGAATTCAGGATCGATTCAGAATTCAGAACCAGTTCAGAATACATCATCGATTCAAATTATAGAACCAGAATCAGAGAAGAGACCACGTCAGTTGCAAGACAATTTCATCAACACAAATGCAATTCAACAGGAGCAAATCTACGAACAGCAACGAATCAACCCTGCTGATTTGGCTCTTCAAATGTTTCTCAACTCGAAATCTCCCAAAGAGTCTGAAGTTGCTTTGAGTTATTATCTCCAGGGTGGACATGGCTTGGCAGAGCAATTGGAGCTTGAAAAGCAGCAAAAATTGAGACAAGAGGAGCAAGTGAGACAACAACAGATTCAGCTGGAGCAGATGAGGCAAAAGCAGATTCAAGAGGAGCATATGAGGCAAAAACAGATTCAAGAGGAACAGATGAGGCAACAGCAAATTCAACAAGAGCAGATGAGGCTACAGCAAATTCAACAGGAGCAGATGAGGCAACAGCAAATTCAACAGGAGCAGATGCGACAGCAGCAAATTCAAGGGCAACAGATGAGGCAAAAACAAATTGTACAGATACAACAAGAATATCCTCAACGGCAACCAATTCAGCAACAAAGAACCCAGCCATTGCAGCACTTGGAGCAACAAAATCCTATCCAGAATCAATTGATCAGACAACAGAATCTTCAACCCCAGATCCAAGAGAATCAACAGGTTCAAATTCAGAATCAACCACAGGCTGACCAACAGGTTCAACTACAAAATCAACAGATTCAACCACAACAACCAGTGGATCCGCTTGTCCAACCTCTTGCTCCTCAAGGTCTTGGAGCTTATCCTTATCCCCGAATTCCATTTCTCCAACCCAGAACTGATTTCTACCCAGGAGCTCCGATGTACAGGCGACCAATGAGAAGGCATAGCTATCGTCAGCCAGTTCCTCTTCAATCCAGGATTGGTCCCCCGATCTACAAAGGAGTTCCACCACCTCCAGTTTATCCGGGGAAAATAATAAAGTCTCCAATGGAAGTAATTTATTCAAGATCACCGGCGTATGCCCGAGGTGCTCCAGTTTTTAGCGGTCCTCCAGGTCAATACGAAGATGCTAGCCCCTGGTTTGCAGAATCCGATCATCAACCTCCAGCCAAAGATGTTTATTATTCCCAGCTCTATGCTCAATCGTATGATCCCCATTATTATAATTACATTGCCAAGACTGGAAAGATTAAGCCTCACTTGTATGGGAAATTAAATCCAGAGGCGAATCAAGATGAGGGAATTTTAGCTGAACTCTTTCGAGGATTTAAGAATCATGGAATAAAGAACATCATGAATCCGACTTTTCTTCTGGGCATGACCATTCCGGCCTTGACCTTTATGCTCACAGCTCTCGTACAGAAGAGGGCTCTCTCGCGCTCCGATTCCAGGTCATTGGACCAGGAAGAAATTCGGGAATATCTTGAGAGGCTTCAGAGGGCTTTGGAGTGCCATCGGAAATCGAAAGGAGTGCCGACAGATGAATGGTGCCGGCAGTGAAAGTTGTGCGAGTGAGTGCGTGCGTGGAAAAAAAAACAATGTGTAAAGATTTATTTTAGGAGACAATTTTTTTTATTTGATGTTTAGGTTTTAGTGAAGTGAAGGTGCACGAAAATTGGATAAAGAGATTTTATTTAAAATCGAGTTCTCTAAATAAACAATTTTCGAGGTTATAATCATTCTTAAAATTAGATGTGTACACCTCCCACAAAACTCTTTCAAATCCGTTGGAATCTTTTCAATCCATTGCAATTTTTTAAACCTTGGAAATTTTGTGATATCGTGAAATTCTAGGAAATTCACTGAAAACTGATTGAATTTGGTAAAATCTTATAAAATATTTGGAATTCTACGGAAAACCTTTACATTTTTTGAAACTTTTTTAAATCCTAGAAAACTGGTTTAATTTCTTGAAAGCTTTTAAATTCATAACAATCTTTGGAAATCCTATGAGATCTCTTTGAATTACTTGAAATATTTCAACGTCATTTGAAATCTCTCTAAATTTTTCAAAATATTTCGACATATCCTTTTAAATCCCTAGAACTGTTTTGTAATCTCCAAAAAAACCTGATTTACGCAGAAAAGTCGAGTGATTCACCCCTCGACAATTCTAAAGCTTTTTCTTCATCGGTAGGTGGCTTCTAAACTTGATATTTGTTTGCTCCTGATGTCTGAAAAAAAGTAAAATAATTTCAAAAATATTTTTTTCTTCCATTTAAAAATTGAGACAAGTTTTACTATTTCTGTTAAATTGATGATCCGAGTTGTCTTATTTTTTATGTCCAAGCCTCCAAACGAGCATCTTTTTCTATATTTTGTAAGTCTTTCATAATTTAAAATTGAAACCTTTTTAAATGAAAAAAATTCAGATGTAAATTCAAGTTATTAGGGTTTGAAATTTTGTACTGAATCCTTCAAGATTTTATCATAAAAATTAAATAAAAGGCCTTAAACAGCCTGATTTAACATTCAAAACTTTCCTATTCAAACCATTTCAAATTTAAATACTGGAACTTTTAGAATTTAAAGCAAGGTGTTTCAAAATTGTATAATTTTAGTTTAAATCTTTATGAATTAAACAATTTCATTTCAATGTCATTTGAAATTTAAAATTTTAAATTTTCGAAATGAATCCATAAAAATTGTACAATTTTATTTCAAACTAAAAGTCTTAATAAAAAAATTAATAATTTCAAATTAGATAAATATTATGAATATAAAATGTTCAAAATTGATATTTAAGAATTTTGAATGAAGAAAGTTCCAGTTCAAAATTTTTCTATATTAATATAAATTTGGGGTATTATTCACTTTACTTTGTCAACTTTTCGAATTGGGAAGGTCACTGGGAGAATCGAATTAAAAAAATAGTAAAATATTGCAATCATCTAAACAAAATTCTTATGTATATTCTACCGTGAATAGTAGACTTCACTTTTACTCTAGTTTTGTTGTACAATCTGTAAAAATAAAACTAAATGATAAGATATAAAAAATGGGAAAGGAGAGGCAGAAAATGGAGAACTCAAGACAGTTAAATTCAGTCCTATATAGTTTTTGCTTGTTATTCTGCCGAGTAATAATTTCATCAACAATAAATTTCCATTCCACTCCAATGAAATTCCAACATCCTATTTACTGCAGATTTTTTAGGCTATTTCTCAATTGTCAAAAAATTAGTTTATTTTTCTTAAACTACTTTTATACAATTACTTATTTCCAAAACAGTTATTTATTTTAGTTATTTAAAATTAAATAATGGTTCGTGGTTGAACTATTTACAAATTCTATGCAGGTCTGAGCTTAAAATCTGACATTGATCCATGATAATTTCTCGTACGTGAATTTTCTACAAATCGACTTTCATCTCTTTGAATTTAATCCAGCATGTTAAATAAACTAGCTTATTAACGTTTTTCTGATAAATTGTTCTTCGCGACGGAAATTGTATTGTGTAGAAAATCATCATTTTGGACGAGACACTTTGAATCAAAACACTGATAATTGAGTTTTACTTGATTTTGTGAAAAAATTGATTGCACTAGACTGATACGCCAATTTAGGGAAGATTATTTATGAAACAATATTTAGTCTAGAGAAGGGATTTTAATTTTAAGTAATGTTTAAAATGTAAGTGATTTTTTTAGTTTAGAGAGTTAAAAATATGTATCAATCTTTCCAAGAAAGATTCTCAAGTAAAACATGTCAATGTTTGTTTAAATGATTCGATAACCGACTTTAGAGCATTGCCATCATACATTAATTCTGTGCTTTCAGGGATTATATTGTTGTATTGATTCCCAAATATTTTGTACATTATTTCAATCATTATTAAATACTAAACGTAGTAATTAAATTTTGTCATTTTTATTTTCGCTAGTTCTCACAATCAAATTGGAATCCGCGAAGAGAAATGCAACAGAAATTATTATTATTTATACGAAATGTGCTCTTGGTCGAGTGCGAATCGAGGTTTCGAGACGGAGGTAAACAGCTAGAAGCTATTCGAATGGGAGCAGATTTACATGATGTTTTTTGCCAGAAGTCTTTTTTTTATAGAGGTTTGCACTGAAAATCCACTTATTTTACGAGGAGCAATTATATTTATCGATATTTAGATTATTTTCAATTTGAATTATTTAAAACAATTTGAAATGCTTCGAGCTTAAAAAAGTTTCAAAAGTAGGGTTGTCTCAGTTTTAATTATGAAGTCTTGTTTTATTCATCCTTGAAGAAAGTTTTTGAAAAATCTAGAAAAGTTAAACAATAAGCAAAATATGAATTCGATTCACAGTGGGTGGATAAAACAAATGGATCGATGATTAATCGATTCTCTACGTGAAATAGGTCGTTGGCAAACTTTTTAGCCCTTCCTCTTTATAATAATAAAATTGTCCACAGAAGGTGACAGTGAAATCGACCGAATAGAGTATTTAACACGAAAAGAAACTTTCGAATGGTCAGTCACCCTTGTCCTTGTTAGTCCTTTCTCCTCATGGTTATCATTCAGATTTAAATTTAGGAATTTAACCAATATTTCAGGCCTCACCGACTGGTCTCTAAATCCCATATAGTATCCTATTTTCAGTCAATAGCCTAAATTTGTAATCTCTTCATGACTCTCTCTTAAGCCTACCAAAATTATTCTGGACAATTTCAAGCTGAAAGCTTTCGCACGTGAATAATTTTAAATGACTAATTTACAAAATGTAACTGAATACAATTTTTAAGTCTAAATTTAAATATATCAAAAGACGGTTATTTTTTGGTAATTTGTAGCTTGAAGCGGCCAAAACTTAATAATTTGAAGTTGATATTGAAATTCCTGACAAAAAGACAGAATTATTTTAGGTTTAAAAATAATAGCAAAAATCCCGAATAACAACCTGATATGAAAATCCAACTATTTTTGGTTGAAAGTTAATTCTTTTTAGTTGAAAGGTCTGTTATTATATTTTTGTTTCACAATTCATCTATTTTGGTTAAAAAATGTTCTATTTCGTGGAAAATTTAAATGTTTCATTAAAAAATCCTTTAGGATTGGAAATTCATCTTTTGAAAACAAGTAATCTTTTTTAGTTGAAAGTTAATTCTTTTTTAATCTAGTGTATATTATATTTTTAGTTGAGAACTCATCTTTTTTTGTTAATTTTAATTTGGTTTAAAATTGAACTGTTTAGTTGAAAATTATTTTTCTTTTGATTAAAAATAAATTTTTAAACTAAAAATTCAACTATTCGATTTTTGGTTGAAAAATGATATTTTTTAGTTGCGAATTTAATTATTTGGTTGACCAATCTTCTTTTTTGATAGAAAATTCATCCTTTTTTGTAGAAAATTGCGCTTTTTTAAACAAATTAATTTTTTGTTGAGAATTCATATTTTTAGTTGTAAATTTTAACTGTTTTGTAAATATTTAATTATTTTTTTTAAAAAGTGCAACTGTTTGGTTTAAAATTTATCTGTTTTGTTTGAGGATTCAACTATTTTGTTTAAAATGAAACTATTTGTTGGGAAATGATATTTTTGGCTTTCAATTATATATTTTTGGATTGAAAATTCAAATGTTTCGAGAAACATTGTGAAGTGCTTAGGAAATAAAAGGGCAGAAGGATTTTAAAATAATCTTTTTGTAAAAATCTTTTAAATACTTGAAAATGTTTTGCATCAAACATTTTTACCAGCAGAAATACTGTAGAAAAAAAATTAAGAAAAGCTGAAAGTTTAAAAAATATAAACTCAGAAAATATCGTTTTTAAAATAGGCTTTTAATCTATTTTCCATTCTTTTAAGCTTTTCTGGATATCTATGAAAAACCCTCAATAACTTTTTTATAATACCCCATTAGGGTGGTCCTTATTTACTTTCGGTATATTTTTTGACTGTATTTCTTTTGTCTCAAACCCCTATTTTTTTTAAATGACAAAATAAATAATTATCTTCACCAAATTTGAGTGAAATCCGTCAATATTAACATGTGGCTATGTACAATTATGATCTTTAGACTGTGTAAAAAATTAATAACAAAATCTCGCCAAACTCTTACAAGAGGCAGATTTATTTATTAGAAAGCATGTGATGACAATTAATATACAAAATTTTAGAAAAATTCAAGATGGCCACCCAAATTTTTTTTTGAAACTCATTATTTCTTTGTTGCTCGGTGACAACTTTTTAGGTTTCAATTAAAATGCTACATTATTGTTTAAAAAAAAAACATATTTCGTAATGTGTGAAAGTCAAAACTTTGAAAAATTACTAGTAGATCTCGAAATATTTACTACAGTAATTATGGCCCCTCATTACTATATTTTCAAAAGTTACATAAATTTTATAAATTTAAATTTCTTGATGAAATTTGAAAACTTTTCACCGAATAGTCAGAAATTAAGTTTTAAGAATCACCAAATCTTTTCCGAAAATGTATGTCATATTTTATTTAAATTTGTAAAAATGATGTAATTTTTTGAAAATAGTAATGTGGCGCCATTTTTACTTTAGTAAAAATTTCGAGATCTACATATTTCCAACCATACAGTTTGTAACAATACAATTGATTTTTCATCAAAATGTGAAGATCTTTGGACGAAAATGATAGAAAATACGGGTTTTTGCGTATTTCATAAGGCGCCATTTTGAATTTTTCAAAATTTTGATTTTCATACACTACGTAATATTGAGAAACAAAGAAATAATGAGTTTGAAAAACAACATTTGGACTTCACGTGCTTTCTAAAAAACAAATCTGCCTTTTGTAAGAATTTGACGAAATTTTGTAATTAATTGTAGAAATTGTAATTTTTTATCAAATTTAGGGATTCGTCATTTTGTAAATTTTGAAGAAAAAAAATTTTATATTCATATATTTTTTCAACATAGTCTAAAGATCATAATTGTACAGAGCCAAAGTATTCCGATAAAATACAAGAAAAAAGAACTGTATTTGAAATTTTCCGGTACTTTTCCCGATTTTAATTGCATGAGAAAACAAATAACAATATAGGTAATATATGCAAAATAACAAAATAGGGGGGGGGGGGTGAGATCAAGAAGAATCCAAAGTCGAAAAATAAGGCACATCCTAATACCCCATATTTGTAAAAAAAAGTGTTTCCTTAAGCGTGACAAGGTACCTTTTGTACCCTTTTTCCAAAAAAGATTTAAAAATCTTGAAAATTTATTCCTTAAACAAGAAAAATATTGTCTGGCTTTTAATCCGACGGACTATTAAGGTAGTTGTCGTGCCAAAAATCAGGCATCTGAAAAAAATAGTTTTTCTATGATTTTGAAAATCAAAATATTATAACTGATGTAGATTCAAATAAAAAACAGTTTTTATGAAAAATGTTAAAATTTACAGCAACAAATAAACAGTTTCGGGAAAACTTTCTCTACAACTCTGATGTTTTCAATTTAAAAAATAACTAAATAATCTTAAAATATAGAAAAATTCACTTTCAAAATTGGAAACAGTAGAGTTTTTGAGAATTTTTTCCCGGAAAAAATAAACCGTCATTTATTAAAATGCAATCATTTTTCAAAAATTGGTGCAAAGCGGCGGTTAGAAAAAATTCAATTGTAAAAAACATGGTTAAAATTCATGTTTTTGTGAATTTAAACATTTTTCATAAAAAGATTGTTTTTTATTTGGAGTGACATCAGTTATGAAATTTTGATTTTTAATATGATAGAAAAACTATTTTTTCAGATATCGGACTTTTGGCACCACAACTGCCTTAAGTTTAATACACTACTTGCTTTTTAATGTAAAACTTGCTAATTTCAAACAACTCTTACTGAATCGTCACGGATTCGATCATCGAGTTCTTACCAAGCCAATAATGATATTCCCTGAAGAAACGCAATTATAATTAAAATATACAATGCACGTTTCACACATGCTCCATCGAGCTGGAAAAGTATAGTCTCATGAATTAATGATCATCACCTCCAGATGCAAGAAAAAGCTTTTCAATTATTTTACAATTTATAATTATTCTTTACCAACTCTAAAATTTTTTAAAAGATGTTACTATGGATCTTTAGAATTTAAATTTTTAAAATTAATTCCATTTTATACCGAAATTTAGGAGAGGGTGGTACGTAATTGGGTACTAGTACACACTGGATAATGCGTATTTTTTATTGATAGTATTAGGATTAATAAGATTTAATAATTTTGTATTATACGAGAAGTAGTGTGATTACACTTATTGTACTATATTATAAAATTATATTATTAATATCATGCCTATTATAAAAAAAGTCGCATTGTCCAGTGTACACTGCTATTCAGTCTGCCCTACATATGCGCTAAATAAATTGTGTCAGACATTTTTTAGAAAAAATTTCACTCTTCAGTAGTCCCGCAATCGAAACCACAAAGTAATAATATGTATTATAATAGTTTTTTAAGGCTAATCAAACATAATAGATTATACCGTTGCCTTAATTGCTCAGCTTCTCTAGACCGGTAGGAGTAACATTTGTGAACTGTAAATTTTAATAATGTCAAAGGTGTTTCTGACTATTTCTGAATAATTGATGAAGTTCAGGAACATTAATTAAATGCTTACAAATTTAAACGGTATTTAATTATCTTTTTATGATCCAAATCTAAAAAAAAATTAAGCAATATTTCAAAAGGCTCTACAAATCAATATTGATAGGTTTTATGTGACTTAAAAAAGTTGTGGAATCGGATGCCAAAAATTTATTCTCTTTTTTTCATCAAAATATTTTTAAAGTAATTGAAATAACTGACTTTCTCTCTTTATCCCAATAGTTTTTATAAATACTCAAAAAGCGGCTCATGATATCGAAATATTAAAGAGGAAAGTTTTGTAAAACTCTTCAGAACTTTTTTTCCGTATCTGGCAGATTTTTGAACAGAACAAAATTTCTTTTTATAATTTTTTTTTTGTGAATTTCGAAACAATGATAAAGACACTAATTGGGAAATTAATACTCAGGTAGAGCTTTCATTACAAAAATTATGAACCGAAACTAAAATTTATAATTGTCAGTGTCTCCTTCTACGTTAAATTTAGATACGTCACTATTATTATCACTGGATCGAAACCCCTAAAACTTTTTGAGACTAGCAAGTTTTTTTTCTACTACTTAAAAAAAGTTTATCTGATCACTGCAAAGGTATAGGTTTATGAAATACACTTTATGCAAATTCCTAAGTCTTCCAACGTCTGGCTTTTTGCACTTTTTTATCATCTGTTTTATAAAAAAGTGATTTTTAGTCATTTTATTTCCAAATATTGTTTTCGCTTTCGTCTCCGTATCTAAATTTAAATGGTTTTTCCCCTTGATATTAAAATCGTTCAAAGTACAATTCCCAATTTAAAATTTGGAATAGTTGAGTGATCTTAAAATCGAAAATTGTTCAAATTGGATAATTTTAGATTAAACATTTAAAAATGTTCAATCAATTAAAATTCTTTAAAAAATTAAAATCTAATTAAAAATTGGAAGGCCTAAATTGAACAATTTCAATTCAGCTCTTTCACATATGTGCAATTTTTATTTAAAAGTCGTAATAGTTTAAAATCTATTTAAAATTTGCCTTAGTTCTCAAGGCTGGAATTTAAACTTTTAAATAAGCGGGAAATTCCCTAAATTTGGCGGGCATTTTTTTTTTAAATTCAAGTGACCACCCTTTTACTGTTTTTAAAAAATATTCGTCTTATAATTAAACATTTCTAAAATTCTTTACTCAGGTTTCTAAATAACAGTTAGGACTTAAATGAATTAACCGAGTTTATGAACGGTGAAGAATTTCGAAAAATAATGAAAATATAAAATCGATTACTAGGTGATCTAATTATCACTCGATTGTAAGTAATAAACTAGGAGGCTGCTCGATGATCCAATAATCGGCCGACGATATGTATATCAACTGGTCAAACTACTTTAATGTTTTGTAGATTGTGGAATGCGAACACCTCATTTGATATATCCTTAAATATGGAATGAAATTTTGGCTGAGAAACCTTCAATAATTCATAAGAATACCTAGCATGCCAGTTAATATTGCAAAATAAAATAAGTGTAATCTCGATTAGAATTTCATATAGTCTGTCAGCTCTTGTGAAAGAAACTATTTTTCCCGATTCTTTCCATGGAATGTGAAATATGAGACAAGATTGGATGAAAGACCATTCAAACGAAAAAATGTGGTATATTGAGAAAGATTTGTAATTACAAAAACACATTTGTCAGGATAAAAGGAATACTTTAACCGGATTCTCGAGATTCACTTTTATATTTAAGAAAAATTTATCGTTTAGTAATTCTCACTGTGGAAGTAAAAATCAAAGGATTTAGGCAATGTGAAACGAAAAAGGAAAAATTTTACACAACTGTAGGGTATAAATTTTGAAAATTCTATAAATATTCAATTTTGCAACACCAGAAAGCTGAATACTCAAATTAATTTATAACTCGATTCCAGACTGACCAAAAGAGGAGTGCATAAATAAAATAATTAATGACTCTATTCTTGGCTCGTGGGACTGCAGACTTCTTCCCAGAGGAGAAGCCATGAGAGTAAATGTCGTAGACTTGCGATTTAACGGTACAACCGGCTACAATCTTTCAAGAACGCAACTTGGTGCATCTCGAGGTGCCTCAACTAATACCTAATAATCAACGCTGATCGTCCTTTCTTCAACCTGTCAATTCCTATTCACCAGGATGTCACCCATATATAACCAATTCTCACTCATTTCACACAAGTATAATTTATGATTATTCTTGACTCATTGATGCTCCCGGATTTCCTCTTGGAACCATAACATCTGAAACATGTTCTATTTGCCTAAATTATTACCCCAGTGATACTTCTGAGGTCAGCAAGTATAAATCGATAAGAAATTTCCGGAAATACATGTCTTGGACGAAATCAAATAAAATCGCAGATAAAATAAAATAAAAATGAGGATATAAGTCAATATTATCTGGTTTGGCTGTTTTTATTTTTTTTCAGGGAGGCTGCTGAAGAAGAGAATGTTTTTCAAGGTTTTGATTCATTCTGTAAGAATCCTAAACAAAAATGCAATACCTTAGAAAACCGGACGCTTTAGAAAGAGATTATTTTTTATACCATATTCAAATATTTTCGAAACGATTTATTTTTTCTAATTTTGGAGATATGAAAGACATTCTTTCACATAAAATTAATGTTTATAGTATTTTAATTAAATTTTTAACGCTTTAAGTTGAATTGAAAATTAATAGAAAAATGTATTCTTGGCCCAGAATATTAATTTTTTTTAGAACAAAAAATAGCAAACGATTTTTCAACTAAAACAATGTATCTTCAATGAAAAAAAATAATTTTTAACAAAGTACGTAGTACAACTTTTAACCAAGTAATTGAATTCTCGACCAAAAAGACGATTTCTTAACGAACAATTTAATAATTCATATTTTAACTAAAAAGATATTTATTTTAAATAAAAAACAGTTGTATTAATAAAAAATATTTCAAACAAATAGTTGATTTTTCAACCAAATCGTTCAAATTCTCAAGCCAAAGAGACAATATTTCTAAAAAAAAACAGTTGGATTTTCAATCCTAAAATATAAACTCTCAACAAACAAGTTAATTTTTAAACAAAAAATTTATTTTTCAACCAATTAATAATATTTTACACTACATAGTTGAATCTCCTACCAAAATAGTTGAATTTTCAACTCAAAATACGAAATTCCAATTGAATTTTAGACTAAAATAATGAATCTTTAAACCAAACAATGATTTTAATTTTAAATAAAAAACAGTTGAATTCATCCCAAAAATTCAAATTTACAACATTTTTTTAAATCCAAAAAGATTGTTCATTCAAGGAAGAAGAAATGTCAACCAAATTGTTGAATTTTCAAGCCAGAAAGTTGACTTTTCAACAAACATATTTGATTTTTCAATGAAAAAGGATTTATGAGTCAAGAAAGAAACAAATTTCCAACAAATTATTCAACTCAAAAACATAAACTTTTAACAAAGAAAGTTCAATTTTCAACCAAAAAGATGCTTTCACAAGGAAACGTGTAATATTTGATATTTTAATCAAAAAAGATTTATTTTAAATAAAAGACAGTTGAATCCATAAAAAATGAGTTTTCAACCAAGCAGTTGATTTTTCAACCAAATTGTAGAATTTTCAATCTAAAGGAACGATCTTTCTTTAAAAAAAGTTGAATTTTTAATCTTAAAATATGAATTATAATACACAAGGTTAATTTTCCACAAATTAATTAAATTTTATACCAAAATAGGTGAATTTTTTCAATCAAATAGTTGAAGTTTAGGCGAAAAAAGTTCATTATTGAATAAATGTATAGAATTTTCAAATAAAATAATTAGACTTTTAACCAAAAAATTGAATTTTCAACCAAATAATGTTATTGTTAAACAAAGGGGATGAATTCTCAACGAAGAATATTCAACCAAAAAGAATGAACTTTCAACCAAAAATGGTTAGATTTTATTATTGTTTTTTTTTTTTAATTCAGTTTGTATTTAAGTGGAAAAAAATTGATGTGAATGAGGAATCAAAATCTATCTACTGATAAAAATACATTTTCTTAAAGTAATATATGAACATTTTTAAGTTTTTTCAATGATCTAAATTACAATCTTTAATCTGCTTGAATCTTTTTCTGATGTATTAACTTAACTGATAAATATCAGTAGAAATTGCTAGTGTTCAAAAGACTTTTCAAAGCTAGTAAAAAAAAATGTTTTAGCAAAAAAATGACAAGAAAACTTTCCAAAGAGAAAGCGCTACTGTTAAAGAGCACTTTTCTTCAATATCCACGACATACACACAAAATATAAATAGTTTTTAATAATAAATAAAATCCCCTTTTAATCTCTCTTATCCGAAAAAACCTTATTTTTTATGTAAAATTATACTGAAAAATGCAAGCTTTGAAGACTAAACATTTTTTATTTGGAGTAATTAAGACTAAACTTAAAATTAAACCAGTCAAAGTAGAACATGAAAAAGGGAATGGAAAAGTTTTAGATTGAATAATTACATTTAAATTGTAATTGTAGGAAATTGGAAGACGATAAAATATATAATAATTAAATAACATAAACAACCTTCAAAATTTAACTGTTTGAAAAAAGATTCAAAATTACATAATTTAAAATTAAAAACATTAAAAGTTTAACAGTTCTAAACTTTTCTTAAAACAAAATATTTCTCACATCACAATTGTGAAATTAGTACGTTTTTTATGCAGGAATATTTTAATGTTGAATTATATTAATTTCAATAGTTTAAAATTGATAATCGTCAAATAAGATTTATGCGACAAGAAATTAAGACTAAATAATCTAAATTTTTAAATAAAAGGACTTTTAAATTACAAATTAAACTTTTAAAATTCGAAAGAATTTCAAATCAATCTCTCTCCCGGTTTCCCTGTCAACTAAAGTTAAAAATTGACCATCTTGACTATTTCCTTGTGGTCTACTTTTATTTTCTATTGCGAGTCCAACCGCTGCTTCGTAATTAGCATTACCCAATTTCCTGAGCCAGCATTTAACGCTTCCTGACCTTAGCATTCAAAATTAACGTAGCGCACGTGCTCGAAATGAAAGAATGAAAGAAAGAAAAATGCAAACTTACGACGGGCTTCTGACCCGGAGTCTTGACAAGAGAGAATTTTTAAAAATTTTTTTGCCCCAAGCGACAGACTGTGAAAATTTCTTTAGGCTGGAATAACTGGACAGAAAATGAGATTTGTTAGCGGGACTTGAAGAAAAGAATTCTTTAGTCTTTGTGGTTTCTGATTTTTTAAAGTAAAATCACCAGACCCGCTACTTTGTCATTTTTATTTTTAATTCTCGACATCATTTTATTTAGAATTCCTTCCAAATGGAGCTAGAATGTTTTTAGACAAACTTAAAATCAATGCAAATGTTTTCAATTTGATCTTTTAAAATACAAACATTTAATATTTAGAAAAAAACTTCGAAATTCAGGATTTCGTAATTTTTTGATTGGATATGATAGTTCAACACTCCAGGAGTAATTTCCAACAAATTTTATAATCCCACATTGAAAACTTTTTTTTACAATAGATTTTAACTTTTTTAAACATTTTTTTATTATTTTCGTATATTCAAAGCATAAATATTCAAAACAGCTAGTGCAATAAATTACTTTACTATAATTTTATACATTTCAGTGTAATTATACATTTATTTTACATTATATAACAAATTAATATAAGTTTATATAAGTAGTTATGCCAAACAGGATAATTTTAGTGTTTGTACTTTTGACATATGAAAAAATTATAAAATTGTAAAAACTTGTAAAAAAAGGTTTCAATGGGCGATTTTAAAAATTGTTGGAAATTACTCCTGAAGCGTCGAACTACCATATCCTTTCAAAAAATGATGGGTGGTATTCCGACCGAATTAAAACTTGTTCAAGTACACCGTGAAATACTACCTGAATTCTTTTCTAACATTTAAACATTTAAAGTACTAAAAAAAATTCACTAATTTATAGAAGGGCTGAAAAAAGATATATTTTTTTGTAATTAACAGCATTTTGATTATTTCCGTAATAACTACACTGTCTCTCAAAATCATCCACTGTTACTTTCACACGTGAATAATTCAATACTCATAGTACAATTACTTTCATACATTACGCGGGGATGGGAAAATAATGAATGAGACATTATGCACGCGCGTGTGTTTAATAGTAAATCATTTCTGATCTTGTACTGTTCATGCTA
>NC_046662.1:75313760-75363676 GCF_010883055.1 Belonocnema kinseyi | reverse complement strand
ATACAAATATAATTATCAATCCAACTTTGTTCTGTACAATTTAAAGTGTCTGAAAACATCAAGGATCGGATTCAAGACTTTCTAGCTTTCCGTCCCACTTTTTTTTTCTTTTTCTAATCCTACTGATTGATTTTTTTTTAGTTTCTAATTTCTGGTTTAAATCGTTCCAGGAATTAATGTGAATAATTAGAACTTAAATTTCGCTCATATTACATACAAGAAATTTGTTATTGCATGTGGCTCGGAAAGACAAGTCCAACTGATTGTCTTGCCTTTTCGGTATCACATAGACGTAAGTTAAAAATAAGATCGAGATGTTCGATTCTTTTGTCAGATTGGGAAAAGCTATTTCTCTGATTGTTTTGTGAATATTTGAAAATAATTTTCACTAGCAGAAAATCATTATTAAATCTACGCAATACGAATGAATTATATTCAAAAGAATCGACATCTTATTCTTTTAATTTTGTGCAAATTACTAAATGATAATTTACTATAAAAATTACACGAAACTTTGTAAAAGTCATTATGCAAGTCTAAACACGAAAACGTATTTAAACATATCAAACTACCTTAAATCTCTCTAACAATTAAAAACTCGCAATTCTTAGCCTAGAAACAATTTTGTACGTTGATTGGTTTCCACAGTTTAACGTAGTGAATAAAATCATTATTATGTAGAATAATACAAAAAAATATATACTCTATTGCAAAAGGCACGACTGCAAAAAAAATGTTTCGTTTTGTGTCTTGAGGCGCAGAGCGTATTTGATATTCTATTAGACACACATTTAGACTAGATATTTTTGGCAGGGTTGCCAGAACAAATTTTAATTAAAAGAAAATTAAAAATTGTGCTTAACCTCTCGATTATATTTTGATATTTTCAAAATACTTGTACATTTTCCCAAATTGAAAGCGTTTCATTCAGATTGCGCTTAAATCAAAAGTGTAATAAAAAAGTAAATTTCTTTTTATGAGAATATAAAAATGGTCTGGTAACCCCAACAGGAAGTATTTATTCACAGTTTTATGGCGGCAGTAATTTAAAACAAGACTATAGCCAATAAAAAAATCATTCGTCCGAATTAATTGATCCGCAAGAATAAAAGATTTTTCGAAAAAAATTGCAGACGCGTGCTAAAATCTGCCGACTTAATGTCATAATCAAATATCGTTAGTAGCTAACTCTAGAAACAAAATTTAAAGTCATTTTTCGATTCCAGATGCGCAAAGCAAAAACCTGAGACGAATTTACTGTATTTTCTGCATCTGGAGAAAAAGGGAAATTCGTCTATTTTTTCTAAAGTCGCTAAATTTTGATAGTGATCTATTACACCTCTGGGCAATGACAACCGATAACGGAAGATCACTAGTTATTTGTTGCTAACTATAAATTCCGAACCTACGCCTCAATCATATTTTTCTTCTTTGAAAGCTAGATCAATTGCACAGCTTACGTCTTTTACGATAAAAGCTGGTTTACACAAACCTTCCTCTACAGGCAGAAAATCTCGAGGACAATGTTCGGCGATAACGTCTGAATCTCGTTGATGGACTCCAGTTTCTACTAAAATACTGATGCAGGCTTTTGCGCTTGGACCTTCGATATTTTTTCCTAAGAGACTCTCCAGAGTTTTGGTTTTCGTTCCCTTGCCTTTCGTATAACGCGCCAAGTATTTGTCATATAAATTTGCACCATATATGTCCGTGTTGATATTGTCTCTGAAGCAAAATTATTTTTAATTAACTCCAATTCCAATATTCCAAAGAATTTAAAATGTTATTTACCAAATTTGTTCAGATTTCACAGAAATTTCTAGGATTTCAGAAAGATTTCACCATAATTTTTCAGTTTTCGCAAAGAATTTGGAAAAATTTCAGAAAGATTAAAAATATTTCAGAAAAATTCCAAAGATTTTACAGAAAATCCAAAGATTACTAAGATTTCACAAAGTTTTTTAGGATTTCTGAAAAAGTTTTCTCATTATTACACTTTATTGTATTTTACTAGCAGAAAATGTACGCGTGCGAAGCGCGCATTGCCTTATCTGGATTTTTATCTCCCAACATTAAAAATACAAACATTTTAAAAATCCATTATCAAACCAATTTTTAAATATTAAGTTTTAAATATTTTTGAAACAATAGTTAATAATTTAGAATTGAAAACGTTTGATATTAAAAAAAATATATTAAACGATTTCGAATTGAAAATGTTCCAATTCAAACAATTATAAATCAGGTTAAATTTGACATGAAAGGATAATATTTGGAACAGAATGATAAAGAAATGAACTTGTTTATTTTTAAATAAGAGCATTTAAAATTAGATAATTAAAATCGAAGCATATGAAAACAAAGGTTCTCAAATTGAAAAATTGCAGAATATAATTTTGAAAATTTGATAATTTTATTAGAAAAAAGTTAAAGTTGTGTGTTTTCCAATTCAAAGCACATCAAAATATCAAAAATAAAATTTTTTCACAATTAGCTACAGAAAAAGCTTATAAGTGAAAAATTGGGTTTTGCGAGCTTTCGGCGCTAACTATGATTTTTTACGGTTTTTGTTTCTAATACATGATATACTATTTTCTACTGAAAATTAAATTTTTACACACTATTTTACAACAATTTATTACTGGTTTTAGCAATTTTCTCTTAGAATATTATATAGTTGCGATTTTTTTTCTCAAAAATCTTAAACATATTTTCAACTTTTCATTCAGAGAGACGGAACAATCAATCAAATTTAACAGAAATAATTGTTTGAACTATCTATTGTATTTATAATGATATTCTCTTAAAGCTAGAAAGTTAAAGTTTTTCCACAAATTTTTCACTTTTCACTCAGAGCAAGAAAATAATAAATGAAATTCAGAAAAAATAATTGTTTAAACAAATGATTATTGTTAAATGTTTGTAACTATTTTCTATGTTAATGCTAAATTGTTGCAGTTTTTTCTGCAATTGTTTACTTTTTGTCCACTTTTCATTTAGTGAGACAATAGACAATAATTAATGCATGTCGAAAAACATAATTGATAAAACAACTTATTATTGTTTATAAATATCTTTTCTTAGGTAATTGTTAGAAAAAATAATAAATAAAAATTAAGGAGAGTCATTTTTTAATCAAACTTTTCCTTTTTTGCGAATATAATTTTTTGAAATAAAAAAGATTTTTGAAATATTCTTCGAATTTGATATATGGATTATATTAAATGTAAATTTTTCCGCAAGTAGTTACTATGAGACTTTTTCTTCAAATTAATATTAATATTTTTTATATATTCCCGATTAAAATGCCAAGAAAAAGATAAAATTTCCGAAAAACCGACAACTTTCTAGCATTACTCTAAGAGAAGATAAAATAATTATGTTCATTAATTTTAATTATCATCTCACTAAATTAAAAGTGGACAAAAAGTTAAAAATTTAAGAAAATTCATCATTTTTAGGTAGAATGTTGAACTACTTCATTAAAAATTCATTTTTTTCTTTTTTTGGTCGAAGGAAATTAAAAGGCCTTTAGTACTAACAGTTTTAAGAGAAATTATAATAATTTTAAAAGATATGTAGTTTTACAAATTTTGAAAAGATTTTAAGAAATTTGGAACAAAATGTTTTGAGACTTTTGAAAGGTATCAAGAAAATAAAAAACTTTTCTTAAGATTCCTAAAAAAATTTTCAATGCCATTTTAGTTAAAAAAATTAATTTAATTTTAAAAAATGTTTTTATTTATTTTAAATGCATCCCTTTAATGTAACTATTTCGTTGAAAATTTCATTAAATTCTTCGTCGAGAATCCATATTTTTTGTCGAAAATTCAACTATTCGGTTTAAAATTAAATTTTTGGTTAACATTTTAAATTGCAATCTGAAATCTTTAAACAATTTTTTTGAACTTTCTCAAGCATCTTAGGAAAATTTAAAATTAAAGAAACAAAGTAAGCTTAAAAAATAAATTGTATTAAAAAATCTTTATCAAAAATTGATCAAGAATGGCTTCTGCAGGTTATTTTATTTCGCACCCACTTGGGGTCGCCCTCTACAGTTTGATGCCCCTAGGCATTTGCTAAACCAGGAATGTCTATCTGAAACAGAACAGATAAAAACTGAAACTCACCCGATTGCATAGATAGTGTCGACGTTGTGATTGATCAAAATACTCCTTGCGTGATCTAGAATTTTGTGATTAGCATGATAATACGTAATTTCACTAGGTTTGCCAACCAGTGCAGTGTAAACAATGTCCTTCTCCGTAACTTTCTTGTACAAATTTTCGAGGCAATGTAGAAAAGCCCCGTGACCATATCTCGGAATCGGCGCCTCGGACACCCACAATAAATCCATATTGCAAGCTAAAACAGGAATGTGAGGATAAGGCATGGAAGGTAGCATCCCCGTAGGCATTCCGTTTGTCATCAAAAGGTCCACCATTAATTGTAAGGGTGTTTCCCAAGTTACAGGTTCGCTGAGCAGTACGAGACCTTCTATCCTTGGGAAATTCGGATCGACCGGACCACTTGTCGAGACTCTTCTGTCTTTATTAACGTAATCCAAGTTCGGAAAATTCTTGACTAAATCTTCTATCGTTACGGTTTTCTTGAAACCCAACTCTTGAGCTATTTCTTGAACCCTTCCTTGACCAGATACGAGGACTTGTTTGTCATGAAATTGACTAAACATTTTAAGGGGGGAATGGGCCATGACTACTTGATCCTCCGAGACTTCGATTCCTGTCCATTTTGTTAAATCTTCCGCTTTTTCACTTCGTAAGGCATTTCCACTATTTGTTACGAATACTGTGGGCACTCGAAATTTTCCGTCCGGACCTTTGAGGCGACTGAAGGATTCCTTGACGGGTGGTAAGACACTTTTTCCTCGAACTATCACACCATCAATGTCGAAGAGGAGGCCGAATTTTGGTTTATTGCTCAAGCACTACAGACAAAGGAGAGAATTCGTTAATAAAAAGATGTTTAAAAGTCATTACTGATTTTGTATGTGTATGCTAACTTTTTTAATAAATTCCATAACGTTTAGAACCTAATAAATTCAAAAAGAACTCTCACAAAAGTGATAAGCAAGTATCGTAAAGAGGTATCTAATAAAGTTCAGTGAATGCATAGATATAAGAATATTGTTCATGCTCTTGACAAAGTCAAAGTAAAAATACATCTTGCAGAAGGTGTATATGTATATTTTTACACTCTCTTCCGCCTTACTATATACGAACATGTACTAGAGGAATAGATCACAATCAATAAAATTCTTCACAACATGAAATAAAAGAAAAAGCAATAATTAACAATATACAATCAGCTATTCGATCACCAGAAATTTAAATGTTTCTTGCAAACAATTGTTGATTTAACTACTGCATACAATGTAGAAGTTGATTATAGAAACGATATAAAAAGCAGATTAGTTTTTATTTTTCAATTCATGTTTAGGAATTCACGAGTTGACAGTTGATACAATGGGGCAATTGATATAATAAAGATAACGAACTTTGGACAGTGAGACAAGCAGAGACAATTTTATGAGAGTGTGATTTCTATATTTAACTTCATCAAGAAATAAATATTACACACTAATATTACTAGACGAAAAAACGTCAAAAAACATGCAAGGAAAATGCTTGAAAACAACTCACTCTGGCTCCAAAAAATCTCGAGATTTCCGGCCGAACTAGAATTTGTAGGATCGCCATATCGTCGGCGATTGATAATTAGTGAATTTCAAACTTGAAACTTAAAACTATACTATGTACACTTTACTATTCACGAGTCATACGACCGTATACGACCCATTCGACATTATGCGATTTTATTAAGGTTATACGCACACACACTAACGTACTCAGCGAAACATATGTTTGAATTTTTTTTCGATTTCTGGAAGAGGTCGCTTTTATTATACAACTGCTACCAACGTGGCGATTGTGCCCGCTTATGCTTTTCTACCAAATTTTCATTACAAAGTCAAGTCAGCAAACCAGACAACTTTGATTTTATAAATATGTATTTAATTTAATTTGTATTTGTCGATTTCTACTCAGAAATCAATAACTTTGTTAAATAATTCCTTAGCATTTTCAATTACAATGTTGGCTAAAGTGAGCACACACTAATCGCGAAAACAAGCGCACCAGATTTGAAAAACTCTACATCAATTTTTAAGAAAAGTTTGTATTTTGGTATTTTGTGAGGGACATTTGTGAGTGGATTTTCTTTCACTGGGTTAAAAATATTCTCAAAATGGTAATTTTCTTAGTTTTATTTTAGCCTTTAAAACTTTTCATTGAAGTTTTGCCTTATTTGTTAAATTAAATTTGTAACATATAATCTATTGTTGTAAAAATCAATTTACAAGTCAATACAATTTTACGGAGAATAATTTGTCTTACAATATTGTATATTTATTTAAAAGTTTGTAAGAAAATATTGATTCATATTTGTGTACGCGCCTGCATGGACAAATCAGCTGATTACATACATATGACCCGCATGACAAACCATGACAATATAGGCAATTCATGTGCATCTGTCAGAAAACATTTCGTTCGAATGTCTCGATAATTACTTTGTTGCAAATTTTCTGAGTGTCGATTTGAATTATATTAAGTGCAAAAATGTTCATTAAACCGTTTAAAGTCAAATCAAACAATCAGTTGAAAGGATCTGAAAGGTACGTATGAAATATATTGCACGATAATTTAGTTTGTAGGTTATGTTGTTATTTATTCTTCCTGCATTTCCGCTTCTTAGACGTTACAGTATTTAAAATAGATTAAAAGAAAATAATTATTGCATTTTTATTTATCATTGTTTATTTATTATTGGTTTATTGGTCAAGGATTCAAATTGAGAGATTTAAATTACGTAAACATAACCTACAAACCAATTTTCAAAATTAAAAATTTTTTTCTTCTGTCAAAAAATAGCATATTGAAGTACGTTGAATATAAAAAATGGAGACACACTTTCTAAAAAAATATCAAAATTTTAGATTTTAGATTTGCTCCTATTTTCCTCTTTTTTAAAGAATTCTTTTATCTGTTATTTTCAAGAAACTTCCCATTTCTCGCTTTTTTAACAGAACCCAAATAAAAAATGCAACTATTTTTGGTTGCAAAGCCTACTATTTTGTCAAATTTAGCAAAAGATTCGCATTTTTGGTTGAAAATTCATCTTTTTTGTTTAATGTTCGTCTTTTTGAATACATGTTTTTGTTTTTTTTTCAGATTGAAAATTCTAATTTTTGGGTAGAAAATTTAAAGATTGTCTTGAAAATTTAACTGTTTTGTTTAAATGTTGTCTTTTTAGCTTCAAATTTCTATAAATTTGTTCAAATTTTCTTTTTTGTTGAATAAAAAAGTTTTCTTAGTTGCAAATTTGTATTTTTGGTTTGAAAATTAATTTCTTCACCTTTAAATGCACCTGTTTTGTGGAATTTAATGGTTGAAAATGCAATTGCCTGGCTGAATGTTTAAATACTTAGTTTGTTCTAAATTAATTTATTAAAAAATTTATTTAAAATTAATTTAATTTATCGGTTGAAAATTCATATATTTTGTTAAAAATTGGTCGTTTTTGTAAAAAATTCATTTTTTGTTACCAATTATTTTTAGGTTGAAATGTCAATTCTTTTGTAGAAAATTATTCTTTGTGGTGAATATTCATCTTTGTGGGTTAAAAAGGTAAATTTTTGGTAAAAATCCATCTCTTTTGTTTAAAAGTGCCAATATTTGGTTAAAAATTCTTATTTCTTGGTTGAAAATGAAATTTTTGGTAAAAAATTACTATTTTTAGGTTCAAATTTCAATTTTTTTGTAGAAAATTCGTCTTTCGTGACTAAGAAATTTTTCTTGGCTTAAAATTCGTTTTTTTTTTGTGAATATTCATCTTTGTAGGTTGAAAATTTAACTATTTGGTTAAAAATACAAATTTTTTGTTAAAAGTTAGTCTCTTTTGTTAAAAGTTTTGTTTTGCATGTTGAAAATTCAGGAAAATGACGGGTATCCGTGAACAGATCCAGGAAATCTGGTGTTATAAATTTAAATCAGAAATCTTTATTTCCTGCCTAAAATTGTTATTATTATTATTAACTTTATTATAAAATTATACGAATCAATGGTAAAACCGTGTGATGAGTTGAACGCCGTCGATTTATTACCAGTCAATAAGAAACTGGAAAATCTTCGAAATTTTATAACCAAGACATGGCTTCTACTAATGCCAGCATAAAAGTCAAACTCCGAGAAATTTCTTATGATATTTTTTTCTTCCTTAATGCTGCTATTTGTTTGTCGATAAGCTGTTTATTTATAAATAAGGTATTTGTGAGAAATAATTTTTTTTCTAATAAATTTCCGATCGCATAATGGCCCAAGTTTTTATACAGGTCCGGTGCAGTAGAAGAAAAAAAACGCCTTTCATTTCTCAGTATATTCCTGCATACAAAAAAATTTGTCACGGTCATCGAAATAAAAAAGTCCGAACTCTTAAAGTTTACATTTTTTGCATTTGAAAAACGAAAATCAAAGCTGATTTCAATTGAAAGTACTCAAAGTAGAACTCTTTTGGATTTTAAACTTTAAAAATTGAAGCTTCAGAAATTATTAATTCAAACGTTTAATAATTTACCCGTAACAATTTGGACAGTTGAAAGATTTCTTGTTTAACAATATAAATCTGCGTTATCATTTTCAAATTGTTAAAATACTAAGGCTTTCAAGTCGGAATAGTTTAATTTTTAATGTTCAAGTATGTAAATCGTTAAGTTTTTAACAGATTCAAAATCGTCTTGAAAAATTAATTTTTCGGTCTTTCTCGGTCTCAACAATTTCTAGCCGTTTCCTGGATCAGCTGCAAGGGTAAAAAATTCAAAAAGGTCAAAACATGCATTATTCCGATAAACAGTTTTCATGTTTTTGTGAAAATCAACATATTTAGTTTTTCTGACAAATTTTAAATTAAAGGTCTTTTTCTTTTCTTCACATTTTACTTTTCGTTCATGTTCGTATTTATTTGAATAATTTTTGTACTATTTTTAATCAAAACATGTCAAATGGAAGGTTTATCAAATCATTTTTTTAAATTTTGTTATATTTTCGTATGTTTTGTTTAGAGGGATCATTAATTTTAAGGGAAAATATTTCATTTTAAACACTTTTTCACAAGTTTAAGAACATCTTATTACAAAATAAAACAAATATTAATTCAAATAATAATAACAATTTGATACTACAATTAACTTTAATAATGCCATTTTATCAATATATACTACCGGCAAAAATTATGGAACACCCTGGTTTTTGTTAGTATGCATAAAATCAGCTAATTTTGATAATATCACAAATTGCATTTTTTTGGGTCAAAGGAAGATGTAGGATATAACATTTCTGCGACCACTTATACCATTTTTCAGAAATATGACGAAAAAAGTCTAAATAAGACAATTTTCTTGGCCTTATTTTGAAGGTAAATGTCCGTAGAAATTAATCGAAGTTTTGACAAAACTGTGTTGATTTTTGATTTGATTCTGCAAATATAATTGAACTTAGAACAAAAAACTCGCAATGATTTCCAAACATTCGTCATGTTTTAAATTTTGGTTCAGAGGTAATAAATGTTTCCTTTTTCTGATACACATGATATTTTGACGTTTCAGTCCAAGATATATTTTAAAAAACTTATCCGAAACCGTCCCTCGTGGTAAAATCATACGAATCTTAATAAAAGAACAATAATTTTCTAAACTTTTCTAGTATATTTCATTAGTTTTTTATACTAATAATGAATGGTGAAAAATCATCGTATTTCCCCTATTTTCAGAGCGTTTTTGGCTGTGAGTGTATATCCTCTAGACTGTTAATATCGAATATTTGTTGTGTTCGTTCTTAACTTTGTTTGGTATTATTATTATTATTATTATTATTGAGAGATTAAACGATTTAATGTATGAAAATGGATTTAAAAATGATTTTGTTTTATAGGAGAAAGATTTGTGAAGAAATATTGCAAGCGTTTCCAAAATTGAAAGAAGAAGAAGTGCAGAGTTTGTTAAAAAAGAAGGAGGCAATTACTGTTATGAAAATTGTGACCCACAACGGTAACGTTGTGAAGGTTTATTGCACAGCGAAAGTGCCGATGTTTCTGTATTTTGATTTGCCAACTTTTCGTGGCTTTCTTCCCACGGTTTATACATTATGGCAGCATCCAGATTTAATGTACAGTTTTACTACTCGTTCGATGGTAATTCCAAAATTATCCAGCGGCGCAGACTTAATGATTCCTGGACTGGTCTTGGATGGTCCGGCGACACCTTATTCGTTTGGAAAAATGAAAAAGGGATCGCCGGTTTGCATTAATACTGACGATAATAAGGTCAACGTAAATAAAAATTTAATCAATTTAATTTTAATGACATGTGATGCATTATTTAAAAATTAATTTGTATGCAGGCTCCTTTTGCAGTTGGACTTACATCTCTTTCCAGTGAAGACATGTACATGTCTGGAGGTCGTGGGAAGTGCGTAGAAATTTTCCACGTGATTGGGGACTCTCTGTGCCAGTTACCAGATAAACCTTTGACGAGGCCGGATTTGGGAAGCGCGAAAAATTCTTTAGAAACATCGAATGACTCGATAACTGAGGAATTAGAAGAAGAAACTCTTGATGTACAAGTAGCAGATTCGATTAAAAATTCAGAGAAACCGTTAGATAGTGATGATTCCTTGATGACATTGCCTACAAATGTTGATAATTTACAAATAGAGAGGAGGGATAGTCCTCTAGAGGTAGAAGTTCTTTATTTCTGATTTGTAAAAAAATATCGGGGTTGGTACACAATCCTAATTTCGAAATTCCCTGACTTTTCCCTGACCAATTTTTCATTTTTCCTAAATGTTATAAATTTTGATCTTAAATATGCATGCAGCCTTACACCCAGGAGATTAATAATTTTTTAAAAAAGAAATCCATGCAGTTTCAACCAATTGGTTAAATTTTCTAACAAACAGGTGAATTTTCACTGAATTATATGAGTTTTCAAACAAGTTGTTGAGTTTTTAACTCAAAAAGATACATTTTCTAGTCAAAAAAATATATTTTGAACAAAAAAGAGAATAATTAAATGTTCAGGTAAAAAATGAATTTTTAACCACGAACGGTAATAAAGAAAGAAATTATTCCAAAATGTTGAATTTCCAAGCCAAAAAGACGAATTTTCTTTAAAATAATTGAGTTTTGAACTCAAAAATATGGATTTTTAACAACAAAGTTAATTTCCAATAAAATTTTTGAATTTTAAAGCCAAAAAAAACGAATTTTGTACAAAAAGTTTCAGTTTTTAACAACAACAAAAAAATATATTGTACCAAAATTGTTGCATTTCCAACTAGCAAGAATAAAGATTAAACGAGTTTTGAACCTAATAGCGGATTTTTCAACTAAAAAATATTAACTTTCAACAAAAATGTAATAGTTACATTTTCAGTTAAAAAACTTGAAAGATTTTACTTTTAAATAAAAATTAGTTGAAATTATCCTAAAAAAGAGTAATTTTCAAGAAAGTAGTTAAATTTTCAACCGAAAAAGTTGATTTTCTACCAAAACAGATGAATTTTTAACAAAGACGCATTAATTTTCAACAAAATAGTTCATCTTCTTAAACAACGAAATTAATGTTCAACTAAAAATATGAATTTTCAATAACAAAAAGGAGAATTTTCAACAAAATAGTTAAATTTCCGACAAAAAAATGTTTTTTAACTAAATTGAAGAATCATCAACAAAAAAAAAATGAATTTTAAGCAAAATACTTCTATTTTGAAGTGCATGTCGGCATTTTCGACCTCAAAATATAAGTTATTTACGAAAAATGTAAATATTTACTATTTCAATTAAAAAGGGATTTATGAATTGTATGACTAAAACAGTTGAATTCAACAAAATGTGACAAATTTGCAACAATTAAGTTGAATCATCAACTAAAACAGATTATTTTTCAACCAAACAGTTTCATTTTTAGTCAAAGATTTTTTAATTTTTACGATAGGAGATGAATTTTTAAACCAAAATGACAATTTTTCAACAAAAGAGTGGAATTTGTAACTAAGAAATACTCTTTAATCAATCAATAAAAAAAAAATGTTATCCAAAATTTTGAATTTTCATGATAAAAAGGCGATTTTTCTACAAAACAGTTGCAAACCCAGAGTATACATTTTCAACAAAAAATATATTTTCAATAAAAGAGTTAAATTTTCAATCAAGAAATATCCTTCAGTCAATAATGAAAAAAATCACCCAAACACTTAAATTTTCAAATCGAAAATATTAATTTCCAAGGAAAAAGTTCATTTTTAACAAAAGAGTTGAATCTGTAACCAAGAAAGATTCTTCAGTAAATATAAAAAATAATCCAAAATGCTGAATTTGCATACCAAAAAGATAAATTTTCTACAAATCAGTTGAATTTTCAAAACGAAAATATTAATTTTTAACCATGAAAGATTCTTCTGCCAGTAAACAAATTTTAATCCGAAGCGTCGATTTTGCAGGACAAGAAGTCGATTTTTCTACAAAGCAATTTAAATTTTAACCAAAAAGAATTACCTTTAAAAGAAATTGTTGAGATTTCCCGGACTCTTTCTGGTTTTTCCTGAATATATGCATTAAATTGTTCTTCTTTATTTTCTTCATTCAGGAAAATTTCAACAAAAATTTGGAAGATGAAGAAAGTGTACATATAAAAGAACCAGAACCGTTGGACCCGACTCAGGAAATGGACAAGTTGTTAGAATATTGTTTTCTAAAAGCCTGTAAAACATCAATAAAAAAAGGAGACTTGCCGATGATCACTTCAACCTTCTTCAAAAATCATGTAATGGCTGTATGCCCTCCAGGACGGAGTTTAGATATTAAGAAATCGAGTTATAAAAAGTTATCGGTCTTTTTATCTAAAATGAAAGAGAGGGGTCTTGTGGATACTTCAGTTTTGAAAGGCGTCGAATCTCTCTTGGCAATTAAGGTGACAGTTTTTTATCTGACTTTATTTTGTTATTTTCAGTTTAATTTCTATTTATTTATAAAAGTCAAATTTCATATTCTTTTTAGTCAAATCATCCTCTACTCCATGATCTTGTAATAAATGAAGAAGCTATTCCTGTAGAGCCTGTTACATCAAATGCCCCAGTTATTGCAGAATATTATAAAGTGACTTCTCATGTTTTACCCTTGCTTTCGAAATTTGGATACGAGTACGTATTTTAAGCAATTCTTTTTTTATGGTAAATGATAAAGCCAGGCGAGAAATATTCCGCGGGAGATTATTTCCCTGAATTTATAATTCGCGCCTTCTTTTAATTTTTTAAAGTTTCCAATTAGAAAGCATTTAATTTTAAAAGTGTTTAGAATAATTGAACTTTCAAGGTTCTGAAATTTTTAACGGGGAAAATGACAGTGATTTTGTTGGCAGAAATCAAATTTTTTATTTAAAAATCTATCCAGTCGTTCTGAATATAAATTGGTACTACATGATATTATACTTATTCATTATATATTTATCTTCTTTAAAATTTCTGTAATATTAATGTAAAAATATATTTTTTAATTCCCGATTCTAAAACAATTCATATTTTAGGTCATAAAACTAATTTTCTTCTTGAATTAATTTTTAGATTAATTCTGGGATGTTTTGAATTTTGAATTTCACAATATAGCAGTTTCAAATTTAAATAATTATACAAAATCCAGGAATATTCTGACATTAAATAATTCAAAATTTCGAATTGAAAAGCTTAAAATTGTACAATTTCGAAAAATGGAGTCATATTACAGCAATCTTGTTTTGTATTTTTATTTTCAATTTAATATCTTAAAATTGTCCGATTTTTTGTCAGAGATTTTATCAAATAAATAATTTCAAATCGAAAAATATATGATTGGAAAGGTTTAAGAATTAATAATGATTCAAAAGGTATAATCATTTCTATAACTTTAAAAATGTAGATGGTTACAATTGCAGTGTTCAAATCATAGGTTTTAATTTTTCAATTAAATTTAAATTGGTTAAATTTTAGAAAAATGGGTATAATCAAAAGCTTTGATTTTGAAAGATTCAATAATTTAGTTTTCAATATTAAATTGATAAAACTTAGTCGCTTTGAATGATTTTATTTTTAGCGCTTCGACTTAGAATTTATGCAATTTATCTGTTTTTTAAAATTAAATTGTCCAAAATCGTATCCAAAATATTTAAAACATAATGTTAAAAAATTGGTTTAATAATGGATTTTTAAATTTGCATATTTTCCATCTTCTGAAATAAAAATCCAGAGACGTGAACACGCAATCTGGGCGCATGCATTACGCATCTCTGTATTTTCGTGTTACTAGACACAATTTATTTATCCTACTCATTATATAATTTAAAGTCAATCGGTTTCTTGCAAAAAGATTTGCTGATGCTTATCGATTTACGCAATTGATTATATATGTGAAAAAACTGTGGGTTTCGCAAAGAGAGTTAATTTTTTTCTAAACCGGAGAGAAGTCGCGAATATTTACTGGGAGAGCCGGGAGAATGTCGCGAGATGAAAATCTAAAAAATAGTGGCCATCCTGATGATGGAAGTTTCTTAAAATAAAAATGACAAAAAGGTTTGATTGAAATGCTTTAACATTAAAATGGGAACTATTGCAGGAAGGGCGATATAATGAAACGGGCAGATATCAGAAAATGTTTCTTCGACTACGTTAAGAAAGAAAATCTTCAAGATGGCAAGTGAGTATTTTTTAAATCTATCTAATATGAGTAATTAGTTTCAAGAGTATTTTTAAATGAAGATAATTTTTACAGAATACTAAAGATAAATCCACAGCTCGCTGGTATTTTGAAAACAAAGGAGAGTCAAGAAACATTAACGATGGAAGACGGGATAAATAAATTTATTGGGAAAATGACTCATACACATGGTGTCACAGTTGGTGGAAATACCTTGTTTTTTACTGGCAAATTGGAACCGATTGAAATCACGGTTACTTCACGTGCAAATAATAAAAAGGTAAATATTGAAAACTTGATTTATTTGTTTAAAGTTATAACAATTGAAAGCATATAGGTAAAGAGTACTTTTAATTATTTGAAATTCTTGCAGGTTACTCTGGTAAACAATTTGGAAATGTTTGGTATAAAGATGGAAGAGTTTAGTAAAGAATGTCAAGGAATTGGAGCTAGTGCTACTATAACAGATATTCCTGGCAAAAAGACGCCCAGTGTTTTGGTTCAAGGGAATCAAGTTTTATACGTTTTCAAACTTTTGACAGGTACGAATAAAAAACTTGAAAAATTTCTAATTTTTCATAATATTGTATGAGCAGGGTGGCCGTTTTAATCAAATAAAAAATTCCCGGTTATTTACCAGTTCGCCAACATTTTTCAAGGTCAATGATATTTGAAAAATCGAATTCTAAAGCTAACAATTTTTCAATTTGAAGTAATAAAAGCTGAGCTGCAAATGAATGCAATGAAAGTGGAACTCTTAAATTTATACTTTCAAAATTGAAATTTAAAAGTTTTTTAACTCAATAATTTTGCATTCAAATCTAGTACAAATGCCCAATAATTTACACGTATAAAATGAAAGCTATTAACACTTTTCAGCTGAACAATTTTAAATTAAATGTAGTTAAGCTGCCAAATTAAAATTTTTTTAACTATTATAAATTCTAGAGTTCAAAGATTCAGATTTAGTTCCAAAAATATAAATACGCGTTATCATTTTCAATGCTCCAAATTGAAGAATCAATCAATGAATTAAAAATTTTTCAAAATTATATAATTTAAAACAATTTAAGCTAGAAACATTAAAAATTGAACGATACAATTTTTTTATAAACTAAAGACTGCTTAAAATAAAAGTCAAATTATTTTTCATTTAATTAGCTTAAAAATCCTTAAAATGCTTCGAAAATTTATTTCAAAATCTTGAAACATCTACATGTTGTTTTACATTAGTTCAAAATTTTAATTATTTTTGAAAATTTTTCAGAATTTCTAAACATCTTTTAAAATGATTCGAATTTTTCGTACATTTTTTTTTAATTCTGCCAAATAAAAAAAAATTTCCTACAAAAATTCTTCTGAAGCCTTTCAAAATTCTTCGATTTAATTATTTCAGATAATTTTCAATTTAAAATTAATTTTGAATTTTTTCTAAACTTCTAATTATCTCTTCAGATTACCTGAAAAATTTCAAAGAATAATATGTATTCAATTGTTATTATACATCAAAATTCAACAATTTTACTTACAAATAAAATTTTTTTGAATATAAAAATAAAAATTGTAGCGTTCAAAGTTCAGTTTTTAATATTTAATTTAGTTATTTCTAAATATTAAGTAATTGTTATTTTTCTTAATTCAAAGTTTCAAATTGAATGGTTTAAAAATAGAATATTTTACACTGAAATCATATTTCAAATTTAATAAAAGCTTTTAATTATGAAAATATTATTATGAAGTTATTCAAAAATTGAAAATAGTTGATAAAGTTTCAACAGGTCGTTTACATTTGTTTGACTAATAAGACTTTCCAATTGAAACAGTTTAATTATTAACGTTAGAGACTGGAAATTCTAAAATTGTGAACTGATTCCGAATCGATTTGTAAAATCAATTATTGTTCATTTTTTAAATCCTAAAGTACAGTTATATTTTTAAAATCATTCATTTATATTCACAGTTGATCAACTAAAAATGTTTAGATTCAAACTCTTTGATTTCCAACGCTTCTAAGTTTTAATTGCTTAAATCTTTAAAAATGCATTTTAAAATTCTTTAAATTAATATGTACGCTTGATAATTAAAATCTTAAATCAACAAATTTTTAAAGTGGAAGATTTTCGAAATATGCATTCTAAACTGACTGATATCATAATTGAAAAAATAACAATTTAACGAATTAATTTAAAAAACGGTTTGCATCACAGTTGTACATATTTTTTTTCTAAAAATTGGTCAAATTCCCGATCAAAAATCATATTCACTGTCATTCCCGGTTTCATAAAATGCCGGGTCAGTTTTTGGTTTCCCGCTCCAGCGGTCATCCTGTATGGGTATGATTTAATTTTTACCTGAAATAGTCAAAGAAAAATATATTCAAAATAGTGAAAATTTTTTTTATCATTAAGTTCTTGTCTTTTTATATTGTTTTCAGAGAAGTACCAAATTAATAAAAACCACATCAAGGGATTGGAGTTTGCGCCGAAAAAAAGAAAATGAATTATTGAAGGAAAAGAAGGTGAAGCAGAAGTTTTTTAAAGGAAACAATGCTCCAAGGTATTATTCGCCAAAGGAATATGAAGTGATTGTGAATTCCCGTGATCGTTTACTAATTGACAAAAATGTGTGTAAAGTGATGACAGTGATAAAATCACTTCTTGTGGATACTTTATTTCGAAACTTGTAAGTTGTGGAAGTAAAATTTAAATCATGAAATCGGTGATTTTTCTACTAGTAATATCCTGATCCAATGAAGGTATTTAATTACATATTTCTCTAGTTTTTGTAATTTTACGTTTTACTCTTTATTTAATTTAATTTGTACGTATTCGAAATTGGAATCTTTAAAATTAAAATCGTCAAATTAAAACCAAAATTAAATAGCTTCCGAGATAAATTATGAAATTGTTCTATTTGTTTCTTTAAATTATTTATAGCAAGCTTAAAGCTAACAATTCTTCCGTTTAATAAGTTTGATAAATTGTTCTATTTTTTTAACTTAAAATATCACATTTTAAGAATGGTAAACTGAAATTCAAGACATTAGAAAACAAGACACTTTAAAAGAGAGTCTTTTTAAAAAGACCAATTTCAAATATTTCCTGAACGATTTATTTTATAATTTTGTAGGTTTGAAGGGCATCGTCGACAGCGAAGAAAACGCTAATGGTTGAATATTCGGAAGCAGGAGAAATGAGATTTTAAACAAAAATAGGGGAATAAATTGATTAAAATAAAATTGAAACTATTAAAATTCTTAATATTTCAAGTGAAACTATTGCAGTTTCAAAAAAATAGATATAGTTTCAACCAAATAATAATATTTAATTTTTAACCACAGACACAAATTTCCATCCAAGAAGATTAATTTTCTACGAAAAAAGTTGAATTTTTGACAAAAGAGATCAATTTTCAACTAAAATAATAAATTAGTTTAATTTTAACTATGTAAAATTAAAATTTTATGTTATAGTATTGACTATGTAAATAATTATATTTGATGTCATTTCTTTTTTGTCTACTGATCTTATATAAATATTTTTTTTTGCGTCAGAAATGGTGAATTCTCATCGAAAATGTCAAGAAAGAAAACAAATTTCAACCAAATTGTTAAATTTTCGAACCAAAAAGACGAATTTTTTAGAAATAATTTCAATTTCCAATAAAAATATTAATTTTCAACTAATAAGGACTTAATTTTGTTATTCTCGGAGAACAATAATTTTTTAATCTTTTTTTTTACACTATAATTTTTTTTCAGCTGACATTAAAAAAAGAGGGTCTTAGCATCTGAAAACTTTTAACTGATAAACATATTTTATCATCAAATTCCAAATCTAAGGAAAAACAAAGAAAGTATGTTTTTAAATAGTCATTTTTCTGGTTTTCAAATTATTTCTTTATATCGTACTTACAAATTTTTTTAACAACTCAGGGTTCTGTATTGAAAATAATACATGTGGATACATTACTGTTTTTGGACAAAAAATTGAACTATTCCAATTAAAGATTCTTCATATAATTTGAATATTTATCTCTTTGGCTGAAAATATAACTTTTTTCTTGGAAATTGGTCTTGTTTAATAGAAAATTCCTCTATATACTGTTTAAAATTCAACTTTTAGGTTAAAAATGTACATTTTTGTGATAAATTGATATTTTTCGGTAGAAAATTGGAGTTTTTTGTATAAAATTAGTCTTTTTGGCTTGAAAATTCAACAATTTTATTGAAATGTTTGTTATTTCTTGACTGAAAAATCGTTTCGAAAATTAAACTTCTTTGGCACTGTTTTATTCCCACTTGATTTTAATGAGTTAACAATGTTACTAATATCAATTAGTGACTAATTTCTAGGTATGAATCAGCTATTTTTGAATTAATAATCTTTTTTGGTTGAAAATTAGTCTTTTTGTTATAAATTTAACTTTTTTTAAGTTAAAAATGCAACTGTTTGATTCTCTGATTTTAAAATTAAGAATGTCCAGATATTAATGTTAAAAATTAAACCGTTTCAATTGGAAGGTCTTACTCGTTAAACAAATATAAACGCCCGATCGAAACTTTATAAACTATTTTCAATTTTTAAATAACTTAAAGACTTGAAATTGGTAAAAAATGTAACAGAACAAAATTTACATATTTGATAATGAAAATGTTTTTGTTATGGATTCAACTATTTCGTTGAAAATTCTTCTTTTTTGTATGATATCAACTATTTTTTATTAAAAAACAAAATTTTATTTTTTATTTAAATATCAACTATTAAATTTATCGTTGAAAATGTGTCTTTTTGGGTTGAAAACAGTCATAGTTAAAATATGAACTACTTTGTTAAACATTCATCATAATTTTAATTGAAAATTGATATTGTTGATTGCAAATTCGTTTTTATTGTTGTTGAAAATCAATTTTTCATCTCAAAATGTAACGATTCAACTTGAAAATTTAACTTCATTTATTTTGTTGAAAATTAATTTTTTATATGAAAATTTAACTATTTAACTTTTTGGTTAAAAATTTATCTTTTAAGGAGAAAATTCATGTACTTTGTTGAAAATTCTTATTTTTTGGCAGAAAATTAATATTATTGGTTGAAAATTCATCTTTTTGATCGAAAATTCCATTGTTTCAGTTAAAGATTTATCATTTGACCTTTTTCGCGTAAAAATCGACTATTCCAGTTTAAAATTCAACTATTTTGTTGAAAATTCGTTTTTACTTTTGGTTGAAAATTAATTTTTGGTTGGAAATTCAACTATTTGGTTGAAAATTGTTCTTTTTTAGTTGAAAATTCAACTATATGTAGAAAAATTCATCTATTTTGTTGAAAATTCAGCTGCTTTACTTGAAATGTTAGGAACTTGAAGCATTTAACATTGAATTTAATATATCTTTAAATTTTCGAATGTTTCTGAAACTTTGGTCTTATAAAAAGTTACCTTGTCTTATGTCCCTAGTAAATTCCAGGTTTGCACCACTGTGTGATGGTTTGAGGTAATGACAGGCTCAATAAAGTTTGTTAATATAATTTATTGTATATCGAGGTTTCAACATGGAAAAGTACAAATATTGCAATATAGGGCCCGTGAGCTCTCCTCGGGAGGGAGGGAGGGAGGGAAGGAAGGTTTTTGTTAGTCGGACATAATAAATGTTACAGGAAGGAGAGACGACGCACGAGCAGGAGACAGGCTCCTTAACGCTGGAATGCATAATAATTTTACAGACTGAAAAAACAGTATCATAAAGATCGAACCAAACGATTGTTGTCGTCTTTTATCCAGCGGGGATGCACGCAGAAACGTCTCTGACGATAAAAGGAAGGACCCCTCCCATCCACGACCCCCGCATATATTTAATACTCGTTTTTTTTTTCTTTTTCTTTTTGTTAATCTCTGAGCACGCGCGCATTGCTTGACGATTGTTTTTTCTAATCGGCAATGCGCACGTGCTTATTGTGACAATATTTAACTACGGTGCTCCGTCAGTGTAGCACGCATGAGCGCAGTCGATCCTCAAAATGCAATCACCATCCCCTAAAATTGAGCAAGAAGAAGTCACTTTTCCTCTTTTTACACTATTTATACCAAATTTTCAAGAAATTTGGAACTAGAAACGAATGAGAAATTCAAGAAAAGAATTCTTTCCTTTCCTCTTTGTAAATTTCTTTAAATATAAATTTCCTTGTAAAATATTTTTTTTATTTTTTTATTTTTAATCGACTGCACTCAGTGCGTCTTACATTCTGCAGAGAAGGAGTTACGCTCTCTTTTTTTTCTCTTTCCCCCCGGAACTTGATTTCACGGCTGTTGTCACAACTGTTCCTCTCTTTCTCTCTCGCACTATCTCTCGTATTTTTTTGCGCTTGGAATTTTCATAGTTTTATGCAACACATAATGCGACTAGGTAGTACAGGTTAATTAATAGTTAATATCATTAGTTATACAATAATAACATATGACTAGACAATGCAAGATAATAATTATATCGTAAATAGTAATAATCATGGATCGCAATTTATATCAACAATGTGATGACGGGTTCATGTATGAATGTAGGTACGTTTGTTTCCTCTGCAGCTGTTTTTTTTTTATTTTACAGAGGTCGATTTGTCTTTGGTTGGTGTTCTGCGCGCGTGGATTTTTTTAAGGGTCTGTGTTTTTTTATTGTGTGCGTGTCTATCAGTTTAAGGTCCCTCAAGGAATTTAGAGTTTCAGGCAAAAAAAACGTCGGATTTCTAATCATTTTATTTTTCTTTTTCAGATCGAACTCCGACGTTTTCGAGAACTGGAACCAGGTCTAAAATACGAAAAAAAAATATATATCTCTCTGACGGTTTTCTCCACCTCTGCGTATTTGTGTGTGAAATTTGGAGTGTTGTGTAATGTCAGAGTGAAATAGGTATTAATAATTATTTGTTAATACACCAGTTGTTTTTATAGTTTCGGCCTCTATTCCAAGCAGATCCAGAATTTGAATTCTGAATCAAGGATACTCAAAACCTTGCAATTCCTAGGCGGGACGCGAAACCCTTGATTTGTCCTCGGATATCTACCCTCGCATCAAGAGAAAAAAATCTATTGGGGCCAAATAAAATTTATTTGCGACAAATAAATATTTATTTACGAACCTAATACGAAATTTTTCTCAAAAACGTTCCTTAAAGCTGCCTTTGGGCACCGCTGATCTTATGATCAGAATTCTTCATTTTTAAAATGAAGACCGTCGATAGATTGTCGGTAGTCTAAACAAATCTGACGTTCTCCGACGTCGAAATTGCATTTTGCAATAGCAAAAGGACTTTAAATTTAGCTTCTGGACGATCCTTTTCATTTTTTTTCTAGTAATTACTGTACATTCGCTACCCTTCCCAAACCCTTGATATATGCACCTATACGCTCTTAAATTTTTTCCGCTTGGCGAAATATGGAAAATCGGTTACAAGTTATTTTATATATCACACTCGTCGTACAATATCTATTATTTTGTGCAAACCTGACCAAGTAGCATTTCGGATGGAAGAAGAACTTTTTCCAGTGGCTGATACTCACTCTCATTTCCCAAAAAAAAAATTTTCTGGGAATAGGAGCGACTTTAAGGAAGCAAAATTACGACCCCTTTTTTGGGTCCATCGCCACTGAAATTTCGCAAGTGCGTGCGTGGAATCGCTAAAAGAAAAAGTACTGGAAGCACGCTCAAATATTTCATACAAACAAGTGCCACAAATTTCAGAAAAACTGAAGTACAAGTGCGCTGTTTTTGTTTTTCTTTTCGAAGAAAAAAAGTCGTTGAGAAAAAACAATATACATTGGAAAAGGAAAGACGCAGCTCTGGACTTTTCGCATTAGAATTTGAAGAATGAGTTCTTCCCTTTTTAATATCAGACTTTTCACCCTCTGAGGGGTGTGTCTCGTAATCCCTACAATCGTAATTTCGTTACTCTTACTTACCGTAGTCTCTACAATGGTCATTAAGTCGTTATCGTTATTCTACAATATCGCTTATTATTACTTATAAACCCATCACAAAATACACTACTTCTTTGCAACCGTATAATATGTTTTACTTCTTTGTTTCACAGTACTTTGTCCCTTACGCAATTCAGTCGATATTGTTTTTATTTTATTTTTTTATTATTATTGTTATCTTAAGACCCTTCTTTTGTTTTTTCTTCTAACGACTTTTTACAAAAACTAGCTCAGCTTTTGTAAATTCGGTCCTGATAATTTCTATTTCCCTGCCTCGTTTACAAAACCACTTTTTGCAGATCTAAACTTGATCCTTAACTTTTATTTTCAGGGTGTCTTGAACTTGAAACGGTTAAAATTACTTTTTTTAATTCTCGTTTTCATTTTAGATCTTCTGGAAAAAAAAGTAATTTGTAAATGTAAAACTGCGACACCCTGCAAATAAGTCAGTCCGACTTTGATATATCTGGAACTATTTTCGATCGCCTAAAGGCGATTCATTCAGAGACCCGCGTATACTAAATACGGAATGTATCGAAACGTTTGTCTTAGCCTCTTCTCGGACTTTATATTCGTACAAAAGTGGAAGGAAGGTCCACGGCCTATTTTGCCAGAATTAATCACTCTTCAAGAATTTTGAATCAGAAAATTTTTGTTCCTGGTCCGGATAAGTTTAAAGGCGCTCGAATTCTAATTTCAATTCAAATTCCAAAAACAATAGTTGGACCATGAAAAAAATTCAGATTTAAAAGACTGATTAATCCCAAATCTAGTAACTGTAATACTTAACGATCGGTGAGCTCCGTGAAAGAACGGTGGTTTAAGTCTTAAGTTTTTTTTTTTTTTTTTTTTTTTTCGCAAAAAGCCCCTCGCTATTGGAATTTAACCCAAGAGCAGGTATTTACAGTTGACTAACTTGAAAGACCCCTAAAATGTTGGTCCAATCGTTAAGATTCTCTAGATCTTGAATTAAGATAGCGAGAAGCTAATTACTCTAATTAGTCTCCCGGTTCCGCATCCTGCCGCCACGTCTTGGTTCAAAAACTCTAAATCTGAAACCGAAATTCCGAATTTGAAAAGTTTCAAAATGACCAAATCTTGAAATTTCCAATTACCGAAACTATACTAATACCCTTCCCACGTTTGTCTGAAATATGTATTTTATCGTGTCGCGCTTCTGTAATCTCGTATCGACTATGAATATTGTTAATTAAATATTTATACACCCATTGACAGACTAGCTACCACTTTTTTTCTCGTTTAAGTTACTTTTCATAGATATCAATTTAATTAATTAATTAATCCACAGTTATTATACGTATGATAATTAATCATTAGAAGATAATAAAAACATGTACAGAAGATTGTAGATTATCCGTCCTCGCTCTTGAAGCCCCTTTTTCACTTTTTTTCTTTCGTTCCCTTTTTGGCCGTCTCGTCTTTCAACTATTCCAAAAGAGTATTACTAGTCAGTTTTAATCTCGGTTTCGGTCGATCGTTGTGGCTCGCATAGGAGTAATTTCTGTTATCTAAATTAGTCTTCTGCCCCCCTCCCCTTCCAGACCCTTTCTAATCAACTTTCTCAAAAGCCATTCTCTCTGCCCTTTCATTCTTCCATCCAGTCTCTCCCTCTCTTTCATTCTCTGAACTCTCGAAGCTCCTGCCCCGTGACGCTTTTCAATTAGTAAATAGATAGTACATAAATACTTTTTAGTTAGGCCTACGGTGAGCTAGAGCTGCTATGCTGTTTTGTTACTTAATTATTCCACGACCGGACGTCTTGTGCTAGAGTACAAGTCTGTCCTCTTTCCTTCTTTCATTTACCTTTCACATTTTTCCACAAATTTCCAATCACTTTAGTTTTCTTTTCCTTTTTTTTTCTTTCCATTTTGCTTTTAAATTTTTACATTCCGTTTTCCCTTTCTCTATTTTATTCTCACTTTTTCAGCCTCTTATTGGTTTGTGCACGCATTAATAATCAACGATATGGGGGCCGTATCGAAAAATTCACCCTCGAGAAGTCACGATGCCGATTTTTGATTTCTCCCTTTTTTTCTCCACCCTTAAATGCGTTATTCTAAATAACCGTCTGGAAATTAGAGGTCGCTGGATTCTCCAGGTTCGTGTGAGTCGGGGAAAAATAATTTCTGTCTACAGCACCATTCGAATTCCCGCGATTACGTAAAGCTAATTGTTTTGGGTGAGAACCCAACGACCAATCGGCATCGAGCTCGATCTTTTATTATCTACAACACTATGCGGTGTCTATCTCACTCTTCCGCTATTCTCGCCTAAAGGTTCCGTCGAATTCGCTGTTTAGATAAAAAGAGAGTTTCAAAAACTGCTGTGGAATTTTGAAAAAAAAAATTGCAAGTTGGTTTTTTACTTGGACTTTCAATTCAAGAGGGTCCAACTTTAAATTGGAATGTTGAAATGAGAATTTCAGACTCGAAGCTAAAAGCTTAAAGTCTGAAGTCAATTCAGATTGGAAGATTTTCAGTTTGATCAATTTTGAATTGGAAGGTCCAAGTATGGAAGAAGATCAGGATGGCCAACAAAGTGCAAGAAAAAATTCTCTGGACTTCCCGAGTTGTAACGAAATGGCAGGCCTTTAAAATTAATAAATATAAGCTTCTATTTTAAATCGTTTCTTTCTGAACACTTGATTTAAAATTGCCCAATTGTAAAAAATTAAAGTTTGCTAGTCTTAAATTAGAAATTATTCGAAAAATTATAATAATTTATAAAACTTTAATCTGAATTTTACAATTGTTTAACCTTTGCAATTTTTAACGTTTCGATTCGAAAATCGTAAATTATTCTTCAACTTTAAAACTTGAAACGTTTTACTATTATAATTTTTAAATTACAAACGCTTGTAATTTTTTATTGTTTCATCTTAAATCACAAAAAGGTTGTCAAAATCCACAAAATTTTATCACCCCCTTTCGCTCATCTCCGCTCATATCCTGCACTCTGCGCCAGTCATAAATTCAATAAACACAATATCGTGACCCCGAATCGTGGAATTCGATTCGTAGGATCCCATAAATACTAATATAATAATAATTATAATAAGAATAAATATCAATCAATGATCGTAAATATACCGAATAATAATAATAATACTAAATATTAATAATAATAGAATAATTAATTATATGGCGACAACAGTAAAATCCTCGCAACCTGGTTGCGGAAGAATCTAGCGACGAGTTGCAAGTAGTACGAGTACCTAAGTTTAATACAATATAATGCGACTATTGGTTAATATAATACGTGATAATAAATATAATATCGTACTACTCCTTAGATAAATAAGCTTATAAAGCGCCCGCTCCTAAAGTTTCATCCTTTGAATTGGAAAAATATCCACGACCTTCATTCAATTTCCTTGCTCATTTTTTTCCCTCTCGCTTCGAAATCATATATCAGTCGCCGTTGAGAATCACTTTTTTTAACATCATCGTCGCGGTTTTAACTAATAACGATTATTGAGACATAAATACAATACACATAATGTATATCTAAACGTAATAATCATATGCAGTATTACGGTTAAGTAGATTAGCGTGACTCCTTTAATAATTGTTTATACGTGAGATCATTGCTGCGAGCGAGTTGGGTCGAAAATCGTGACTTAGGACTCGCACGTGTCTCTTATTTAATTTTTTTTCCATTTGTGCGCTCCTTGCATCCCTGCGCATTATTTCCCTAATTGGATTCCTTAAAAATTGCGTCTCATTTACTCTCATCCTCAAAACTTTCACTTTCTCACATTTCTCCCTTAAACTAGGACCGCCGAGGGACTATGTGCCACTTTTTAGTTTTTAAAAGGGCATGGATTTCGCCACTCAAGATAGACCAAATCCATCCCCCTAAAAAAATTATACATTATTAAGTTCTCGGACTCTGGGAAGATCTTGGAGGAATGGGAGAACAAGGATCAACTGAAATAATCGAAATAAAACAAACGATTTTTGAACCAAACACAAATCAGTTTAATCCTTAAATAAAACATAATTTCTGTTATGTTATATAATAATTAAATAAATAAATAAATAGTTGGTAGTAGTAGCGACAGTAGTAGTAGTAGTAGTAGTAGTAGTAGAAAGTATTAGTGGTAGTTTTTTTATGAGTAGATGTTAGGTAAGTAGAGTCAGAACCGCGTCGAGTTGGTATCAATAAATCTCGAGATATCAACTCTCGAAAACGATCTCGATTCATAATCGTAAATCTCCCTAGTCGATAAAAGTAGAAATAGTAATGACAATAATAATAATAATAATAATAATAATAATAATGACGGTCGCCGCGGGAGTAGCGCACTCGAGCTAATGAATCTAAATACGCAAACACACAACATAAAAATCTCTGATTTGCACTTGAATCTTTTTTTTCTCCACTTTTTTTTTGTGGTGTCGCTCTCGCTACTCGATACACGTTTCACGGGTCGGCTTGCGTCACGAAAAAAAATAACCACACGATCACGCGACGACACCAATAATAATAATAATAATAATAAGAATAATAATAATAAAGTAGCTACGTGTAAAGGCGTTAAATAAATAAAATCAAGTCTTAGAAAATCGATGATTGGAATTGGATGGGAGAAGTTAAGAGCGCGCTCTTTTTCCCCTCTTTTTTCGGGGTGAGCCGCCTCCCCTTTCCCCCCAGGACTAGACACAAGGTACGCATAATAATTAAGATACATCGTAATCGCGTAATCAAACATGTATAATATAAAGAGAATAAGTCGCCCTTTTGTCAGCCTCTCTGGACCATTAGAGTTTGTCCCGTTTTTTTTGCACTGAAAGCAGTTTTTGTACACGGGAAAATAAAGTTGTGCTCGCATTCGGGATTCGTCGATTATAAAAGTTTCTTTAAATAAGTTTCAGCGAAAAATTACCCGAGTGCTTACACAGAAAGAGAGTTCTGGAGAATTGGTCCAATTCTATTTCTGAAACGTCAACTTTCCAAATTTAAAAGATTTCCATTTGTTTGAAATCTTCCAGAATCAAAAAGCATCCTCCAGATTAAAATAGCAAAAACGCTCAGAACTTGGAGGAAAATTGGTTCCCCGGACTTGGAAATATTGATCTCTAGACTATTCGTGCGTCTTCTGGGCTCGCGCCTTAATAAATAAACTTTCTACACACTACCTCGTGATTCATAAATACGCATCTGACCGATGCGCTTCTTAAACCTATCGTCTTAATTGCGACGCGACAAGAGATCGAATACACAATCGCGCATTTTGCACGAGGACTAGACGGAGACTGGCGACTCTTTTTTCATAAAAAAAGCCTCTAGTAAATACCTAGTCTCTAATAGCTGCTCGTAAGAGCTCTCATGATTCTTAAAAAAAACTACACTCGTGTATGAAACATGGGAGAAAAACGAGTCTAAAATGTACGTACCTCGCGGTAAAAACACACAGTTTACAAATCTTCAGCACTTTGATTTCGGAAATGATTAATAATAATAATAATAATAAAAACTGTCGAGTTTTTTTGTTTCTGACTAGCAGGACGATTCTAGCTACATAATCCCTCGGTAGAATTGCATAATTCTACGCAAAGTTTCAAGTTAAGTACTCGCCACATCTTACTTAGATTGTACTTTCTGACCTATAATAATTCCTCGCTTCTCGAATCTACTGCGATCTAAGCTAGCGAAGAGACTTTGGTAAGAGCTGCATTATTTAAGTCTTCCGTGCGAGTCCTCATCCGAGTCTCAGCTACTGTCGATTTAACGTCGCGTGTGCCCCTACATCTACATTTCTTGACTTAGTAATACCTGGCGTCGATACAGCCCCATGAATCAGACCCGTCCTCGCTCCTCTCACTACATCATCCCCAATAATCTAAAACTTGTACCCAAGTACAAATAGTAGTACAAGTCTAGTCTTGACCGTTTCGAGATCGTGATCGAAATTGGAGACCGCATCATTTGAAAATACATTAATACTTAGAACATTACAGAACAGTTTACGTATCGTTCTTTCTCTCTCAATCACACACACGCGCTTTCGCTCTCTCTCTCTCGTTCATATTTTAAATTACCCGACCAAATTAATTCTCCTCGGTTCTCCTCAGCATACTCCTCGTAGATTGTGACCTTTGGTTTTGATGAGAAGCTGATTCCTCGGACAGTCAATCGAACACCACGGGATGCTCCCTCTGCGTTATTTCGAGAATAAAGAGGCAGTAGGAGAATCGCAAAACTGTGCGAGTGGACATGTAACAAGATTTCTGACCAACAAGCAGCAAGAGCTCGCTCCTTGTCATTTACGCTTTGTCATTCTGAAGCTTTTTCGTTGTGGCCGCAGCCGATTTCTCCTTGGTTAAGGTTGGCTGTTGCTGTTTTGGCTTGAATCGTTCTGGTAAGGGCCACCTGGGAAGTGAATGGCTATCAATCCAGCGGGTTGGATGTTGTCGCTGCTGGATAAACTGACGAGTCAAGGGATGTTGCTTCGTGGCTTGAAGGATTGCGTTGCTGATGCTGCTCGCTTGGTTATTCCTCTTGGCGAGCAAGTGAGCCGCAGTGGGCGGCGCTGGCAGCTGCAGGGATGCTGGTAGGAGTCGGTGATGGAGGGGCTGCTGCTGCTGGTAGGCTACCATTTGCTCGTCCTACGCAGCTTTGCTCTTGTTCGTTTTAAAGCTGACTTGAAGAACCCGGTTACCGAGGGTGTAGCCATTGAGGCTCTGGATGGCGACAACGGCTTCCTCGTAATTGGTCATTGTGACAAAGCCGAAGCCCTTGCACTTGTTTGTTTGCAGATCGCGAATCACCTTTACCGACTGGACGGCGCCAAAGGGTCCAAAGAGCTGCCACAAGACGTTCTCCTCGGTCTCTGGAGCCAGGTTGTAGACAAATATGCACCAGCCGGATCCATTCATCGCGTTCCCGGGCAGCATCGAATTTGCAAGAAGGTCTCCTGCCAGCGGACTGTACCTGAAGCAGAATGAAGAGACTCTCTTAGGACTTTCGGGTCTCTTTGGCGGGAAAAAAGCTTCAAGGACTTTTGAGTTTTAAAGAAATTCTTTGATTATAAAGTGCGATGTGACTTTGATTAACTGAAGATAAAGAATTCTATCAAATAGATCTTACAATTTATATTCAGCCAAGGTTATAATTGTTTAGCTTAGGCACAAATTGCTAATTTAGTTATTTTTTTAATAATAAAGATAATTAACTTTTCTTTTGAATACTCATGGGAGGTTTCTCATTCTTTCAAAATGAGGAAAAATGTTAAATGTTTAAAATTAACGAAATGGTAACATTTTTTTTAAATTCTACAATTTTCTTCTTTAAAAAAATATGACGGGGAAGAAATAGTATCATCAAGTCCACAATCAGATTTACTCCTTTCGATTTGGACAATGAATTAACGAATTAACTTTTCTTTTTGATCCTGATAGGAGCTTTTCAATTATTAAAAAAAAAAAAATAAAAAAAGTATTAAGAATTTGAAATAAACAATATATCGACCGTTTTCTGAAATTACATATTTCTTCAAACAACAGATGCGGAAAGAAGTTCAGACACAAAATTATTCAATCCCAAGAGTGCCACAAGACATTTTCGTTTTATTTTTCAAGACATATTCTGCACCAAATTTTTTGTTGAAAAAAAATGTATAAATTTGAAAATATTAACTCAAAAATGTGTATAGTTAGAACTCTTCGAAAGAAAGAATTTTGCTTTTAGATTTACTTATTATCTTGCATAATAAAAAAAATTGTAATTTCAGAAACTGTTCGACGTTCTTTCAATTTTGATATTTTTAAACATTGTTTTTGAAAAATATCAAGAAATTCAAACCATTTGTTGACACTAGATCCTAAAACTTTTTATGGTTGCAAATAGACATATATTTTCATGCTTTCTTCCAAATTTGAGTCAAATTTAGATGTACCGCTGTTACGATAAGAGTAATTCTTTCATCACTCCCTGAATATATTAATAGAGATATAACTTTATACTCATCCCTCTAGTTTAAATTTCGAAACTTGGCAAAAACATTGGTTCAATATTAAATTCTCACAAGGAAATAAATTTTGGTTATAAAAAAAACATCGATTATTTAAAACGAAAATTTGCACCTCCTTGAAAATTATAGAAATATTTCCATTACACTGAGTGAACCACTTAAAAAAAACAAAGAAACATTTTTTATACATCTCTGGAAAGACAGAGGGGTTTTTTAATATTAACATGCCTGATTGAAAAAATTCCAAAGTCACAAGACACTACAATCGTTGATTTTTGTAAATAAAAAAAAATACCGTGATACAAATAATATTTAAATAAAACAATAAATAGTGCCACATTGTCAAACCATACACTTCTCTGGTATACTTACTCATCTCAATACTCGCTTTATTTTTAAATAATACAAAAAATCACAAAGTGAGAATGATTGATAAAAATATTAATTTCTAGTGAATGAAAGCATGTCAGAATTTCGATACTAAATTAATTAAAATTTGAAATTCCACCCGTTAGAAAAATGAGAGAATAAGAATATTTACATATTTTACATTTTTATAAATCAAAAATTAATATGACACACTTTAGTAAAAAATTTGCTGCTGCATGAAGAGTTTGTTTAGAAATTTTTTATTAATTGATATACTTGAAATAACAAATATTGAAGATTTTGGTACCGCAATTAGAAACTGATCTTTCAGGATCACAAAAAGGGATGACACTGGAAACAATAATCACATAAGTCTCACTTACGAGTACAAACGCATAAGAAAATCAGATTTTTATTTAATTATTTAGAATTCCATTTTATATCTTTTTATTGATAATACTTCGAGACCAATATATTTTCTGAATACAAAACAAACATGCAAGCCAGACATTTACAATACTACATATTATTTTTGTAATTATAAATGTAAATATAAAAATTCTTAAACCTAGAAACTTTTCAAATTCAAAACCTTCAAACTCGAAGGCTTTTCTACTTGACTCGTAAATAGCATTTAGGTCTCGACTTTTTTTTAATTCAGCAAAACTAAATTTGTTCATAAATAGAAACACTAGAAATAGACATTTATATAAAGAATTTAAGTTATAGAGCATGCTTGAAACGAAAAGTACGTCAGTGGCTCAAGGCAAAAATTGTAAGAAAAAAACACAAAAAAAAAGATGGAAATTAAAGAGGAAAGCTGAGCCCTTTGATGAAGTTAATTTCACTGGCGTACAACATTCAATTTGAGATCACAGACGTGTATATATACACATATGTACAGATGTATGAAATCTACGTACCTACTTGACATCACAAGCCGCGTTAAAATAGGGCACATCTCGGTGAGTACGTAGTATTAAGCCGAGATAAATTTTTTCATATTCTTAAAATTCATTACACTCGCTACACGCGTCGCAACGTGTCTTATTTTTGCGTGCAATTATGTAAAATGTATGATTGCGAACTCGTATGAATGAATATAGTGAAGGGGAGCAAATATTAATTCAGCGAGGGAGAAGAAGTTCCTCTACTGTAAACATTATTGACTAAACATACGTCATTTGGTGCAAATATTAAAAAAAAAAAAATGATTCGCTTTTAGATTGCTAAATATTGGGCCAATATTTGCTCCTCCTTGAAAGTATTGATTTCCTGAAAAATAGAACTTTAAGAGTTGATTGCTCATCACTTTGGAATAATTCCGCAATTTCTATTACCGATACGATTCAAGGATAGGCCACTCCAAATGCTGAAACAATTTCCGGTTATTTAAATATTCAAATTTAGGAATTAAAAAGTAAACAATTTATAATTTAAAGTATTCAAAAATATATAATAGAAAAACTTCAAACTAGAACGTTTAATATTGTACAAATATAACAAGTTTCCAAAATTGGATTGTCCAAACGAAAAATATTAAAAACTGCACAATTCCAAAATAGAAACCACCAAAATTTTCAAATTTTGATTACAAAGTTTTTAAACACACAAATAGCTTAAATGGAAGATTTTCAAACTGAGTTTATTCCAAATTAAAACATTTAACAGGGAAATTTTTAAATTTAAATCTAAACAAATTTGAATAATTCAATGTAAAATAAGTATTCTGTACTTTTAATTAAAATTTCTTCTATTTCAAAAGATTTTTTAAAAATATTCTATATTGAAGATCTTAATTTAAAATAAATTAAACACATCAGTAAGGGTTTACAAATTCCAAAAAATACCGGTCAGAAAATATATTACTGTCATTTATTAACTTTTCCCCGGTCCCGTGGCCAGTCACCCTGCAAGGATGAAGAATAAACTCTTAAAATTGAATCTAAAAAAGACCCAAACCTACATTATTTTTGCATTAATTTGTTAACTTAAATAATCCTTTTAATTATTCAAGCTATTTCAAGTTTTCATGTTATTTTATTACAGGTTTGAGTCTTCTAGGAAACGATTCTCTTGAAGAATTTTGACTAAGAAGTTGTTAAAAAAAAACACGATGCACATTTTTATTTTCAAAAAAATTACTTTCTCTTTTAAAGAACTTTTATAATTCATTTCATTTTAGAATTACAGAACAAATGATCAAAAAACGTCAAAAGATATTTTGATTTTTTTAATTTGAGCATAATTTTTGAAAAAGTTGTGCAAAGTGTTGTGACTAGATGGAAGAAAGAGAGAAAGGCAAACTTTCGAAATTGTCTGACAAAGTCAAAGAGATCGTGCACCTAGCCTCGCTCTGCTCTACACCAAATTACCGAAACTTTTATTTTATCTCTTGTTTTATAGTTGTATTTATTTACAGGGGCGTAGCTAAACTAGAATAAATTTTCAAATTAAATTTCCACTCATTCGTACTACCGGCTGTCAACGCACAATTGCCGCATGCCCATCGATTTTTCTTTCCCAAAATAGCATTTTCTACGTAGCTTCGCTCCTGCGTATTCGCCATAACATTGTTACATTATATTATTATGAATTTGTGTGACTGACTTTTTATTACTAAACGACTTTCACACACAAAGAAAACATTCATTTTCTATAACAACAATTTTAACTTCAAAAAGAAGATTACGAGTACTGGAAATACAAGTCATGAAACAATACATAGATGAAAGAAAAATTGTGACAGGAATTATTACATAAATTTTGATGATTTCAAGGTTGAACTACAATCCTGGGAAGGAAAGAATAGTTGATCAATTTTTTTCTTTATGTTAAAGTCGTAAAGTGCTTGGAAAAACTTGCGATGAGACAGAGGGAATGATTGGTACACGATCTCGATCGCAGTTGATCGATCTTGAATCATTAATTTTTCATTACTGTTCTCCAATCGATTCGCCAACCGACTTTAGCATTTTTTCTCTGCCTATCCGACCTAAAATGCCCGTCGGTACAGTCCACACATTAATTTTTTGAATTAATTGAATTTATATTTGCAAGGAGCACTATTTTTTGTAACTAAAATAATTATTTTATAGACTGTGATCATTTAGAATAAGAATTCCATTTTAATGTGATATGAAATTGAAAGTTTGAATAATAATAATAATTTAAAGTAAAAAGAGAGAAAAAGTCTCCTTCCTGAAGTTGTGTTTAAAAATGACTCACAGTTAAAAATTTGTATAATTGTCGCAACTGTTTAGAACGAGTACGAGGGACAAGTGGATAGTCGAGAATGGAGGTGAGAGTAGTAGTGAGAAATGAGAAAGCGAGTTAAAGGGCTTTCTGAATTCAGTGTGCAGAGGAACTCACAAAGGGATTAAAATCAAGCAACACAAAATCGGCAAAGTAAAAGCAAAAATGTAGAACGTACCTAGTAAAGAAAAAAATACTGACCTCTGTAAACCTTTGTTAATAGCAAGAATGGCCTTGCCAGCGCTAAAACAAAACACAAAAAAAAAACGTAAGAGGAGAAGTTTCCAATATTTAGCCAAAAACGTGCCTTTAGTGCACTTGAAAAATAATATTTCAATTTTTCAAATTTTGAACAAACTCGACTTTTAAATTTACAAAACAATGTATCGAACTTTAAATATTAAATAGACAAATACAAAAGGAAATGTTCCTTTGCAGAAAGCAATAAATTAAGAAGGCAAAGCAATGTAAAGAAGGCGCTGTTTTGGCAGGTAAAAACAAATACTTAGGGTAAGCAAGCTGTTTGGGATTTACTCACACTCATACTTTTGCTCTACTTCAAATTCAGGAAGGTTTTCTTCAGAAAAGTTAAGGACATACAGACGGACTAATTTTGTGTTTGTGAAAAAGATGCAGTTCCCGAAAGAAATAAGAAGTAAAAACACATGGAAGAATTAATAGCTCTTGGCCGAATAAAAAAATGTTGATGCAAGAGAAACGTTGACAAAAAGAAAAATGAATAAGATGATTGGGATTACGAAGAGGGAAAAGCGTTGAAAAACATGTAACGTGTTCCTTAATCTCTTGTCAACATTCAGGCATCTTGGAACTGTATTAAAAGACAAAAGTTCTACTCCAAGAATAAAGTCCAAGGCGATTGAGATTCTCGTAAATTTAAATTATGCGTATAGAATTGTAACGACTTTTGTTGTATTAACACGTGAACGACCTGGTTAACTCACAAAATTTCCAAAATTCTTTGCAGGTTGTAATTTTGTACAACATACTTTAGATTTAATTCAAAATACAAAAGTTTTACAAAAATCTGGTACTCTCATAAAAGGCCTTCAAATATCGATCGATAGAAAAAGATTTGTTTAAAGCTTCTCAAAAATAGTTTTATTATAAGTTACAACTTTACAGATTCTCAAAAATCCAACTTTTCTGCAATATCTACATTTTGAATCTTTTAAATCTGAGTACTTATCCAGTTTCATTATTTATAAATATCCAATAAAAGCCAAGAATGTGCGCCACTATTAGGCCATTAAAAATCCAAACAATATGAAGACTTTGCTACTTTCATTTCATCAAATTCTGGATATAGAGGGAGTTTTCTTCTTCGTCTAAGGGGCAATTCCAGACCTAGTAAAGAATATTACAGTCAATTTAATAATTATCACAGAAAACAAATTTCGCAACGCTTGCAAGATTTGAAGAAAGGGTAATAAAATAAAAGCAGAGTCGACGATTGTGTAGCGTATCTGAAAGAGGAAAAGTTCTATATGTTTTGCTTTTTACGAAAAAGATTTTCGCTTTTCATAGTACAGTTCGACGTGTTCAATGAGAATGTACTACCTCGGGACTCTCCTGTGAAAAATACCAATAGAGTGATGACTGCCAAAAAGCAAGAAAAAATTCAGCATTCAAAATTTTTTTTAAATGCTGACTTTTAAAACTGATTTTTAAATTTAAAGCAATGAAAAATAAACTATAAATTATCAAGCAACCCAAGATGATCACTTCTAAATTTAAATTTTAAGTTGAATATAAACTACACCATTTTAAACTCGAAATTTTATAAATTTAATATTTCTAGCTTAAAACCTTCAAAATTAAATTATTAGTAAATTAGAATTGTGAAACAAATTTGTTTAAATAATGGAATCCTTCAAAATTGAATTATTTTAGTTTAGATCATTTCAAATTACTGATTGTGAACGCATGCTTCATCCTTATCAAAATTAAACAACTTCAGTTATCAATAAAAAAATTTTTAAATGGAAGAATTTAAATTGTATCATTCAAAATTAAATGTGTAGAGCTTTGAAAGTTGAACGAATTTGAGATTCTTAATCAAATCATTGAACTATTGGGGCTTCAAAATTTTCAATTGCTTAATCTTGAACACTTTGTTTAAAATTGTCCATTCTAAATGAAAAGGCAAATATTGCTCAACTTTGAAAGAGTAATTTTTCGGAGTCTTTAATCAGAAATTATTCAATTTGTCCGCATCGTCTAATGTCTTAAGCCACGAAACTGAAATTGTGTAAAAATTAAAAATAATTTATAAAGCTTCAATCCGAAATTTTCAATTTTTAACGACTCATCCTTAAAGCTTTCCGAAGACAACTGTTATTCAATTTAAAATATAACATGTAATTAATTTTTTTAAATATTTAATTAACGTTTTCAATTACTCTATTCAAATGTTATACTATCAATAAAAATGATTGAAAAAATGAAAAATTCACACAACTTTCTCAGTTTGCGTCAAATTCTTCTATAAACATCTTGTTAATAGCTACCAAGCTAGTGTATAAATTAAAAATTAAATGTTTAAAAAAATCAAAAATGAAGGCTTATTAAATGGCGAAAAGAACTATTAATTCACATGCTGATGAAGGAAAGCCTCTCAAACTTGATGATATGAGCGAGTTCATTTGCAAAAATTATGAAATATTCCCTGAACAAAATTGAAGAAAAAAATCGTAGCGGCTAGTAAAATAAAAAAATTACTAATTTATTTTCAGAAACTGTGTATTAGTGCGTGACAGTCGAAAATTTGAAAAAATCCAAGATGACGGTTTAACCTAAAATTGTCAATTTAAGGAATATTTGAATTTTTACTGTAAAACTTTATCCTTATTGAGTACATCGGGAAATTTGCTTCTCTTGCCAAGTTGAAGAGGCTTCGGTTGAAAAATGATGAAAATAATCATTAATCTTAAATTCGAATAAGCGGCCATCTTGAATCTCTTCAAAAATTTCGACTGTCATTGACTATTGCATAGTTTCTGCAAATAAACTTGCTCATATTCTCAAGTATCAGAGGCTTTCCTTGAAAAATGGAGAAATTAATAATTTTTTTGCAATCTAAACAGTCGCCATTTTCAATTTTTTCACGAAATGTTGGCCCCTTTTTGTTATAAACTATAGAAAATACCACTTCTGGTCATATTGTATGGATTCGCCATTGCGAAAATGTTTATTTTTACTCTACACTATTATTTTCAGGTTTTAAGGAAGATTGGGGTCCTCGATTTACTGAAGAATTCGGCGAAAACTGAGAAAATTAGATTCATTTTTCCCTTGTTTATCATACGGGAAACTTCACGGGGTGTATGCCAGGGTTAAATATTAACCGATTTGGCTTAAACTTGAAGCACATCTGTTTCTTGGCCATTGAGAGGAAAACCACTTATTGAAAAAAAAGAACTTTAAAAAAAATCAACCACTTGTTTAAGGGCCACCTTAGTTCCTAGTGGCTACTTTGTAAGTATATTTCCGAGGACTCCCCGAGTTTCTACACTGTCGCTGAAACTCGTCGATATCTGTTTTTATAGAACAGTTTTTTGTTTAGGTTGGTAGACCCGAGGATAGGCAGTGATGCAATGGCGAGAGCAAGAAACGCGATGGTACGAACGAAGAAACAGATTATGATCAAGATGACATGGGCGAGCGATCGAGCGCAGGTCCCATCGATTGCGGAATAGATCTGTATTATAATTTTGATTTTTTTTTCGTCTTCTTTTTTTTTTGGGTAGAGCGAGTAGAGGCGAGTAGGTACCTGGATAGTGGCGACAGTGGAATGTACCTGAAGCGGCCGGTTGGATGGTGGATAGGGCCGCCAAAACGACGGGTTGCCTGGGGTGTCAAGTACGCTGCCAAGGGTGGAATTGCCTTGTTGTTGTTGCTCGGATTGTTTGCAAACTTGACTGTGATTGGTTCCGACGAACCCTTGGGAATGGTTCCGTTTAGCTCTTGTATCGCACGTTCAGCCTCCACGCGCTGATCGAACCTTATGAACCCAACGCCTTTGGACAGACCTGCCAAATCCGACAAGCAAATATCTTTAACGTTACTTCATTTTGCCTACTTCACAAACTGATTGTTGCAACTTAATTGTAGTTTCATCAAAATCCATTAGCTCATCTCACGAGAGTCCTTGGCAAATTTTCTTTCCAGTTTAGTAATTAAAGGCGATGGAACAGCGGGCCAGCGAAAATTGCTGTAAAATAGTTTTGCGAGTGAAAGCACCCTTTCTTATCTTTTTGAAAACTGTTTAAACAAACCGTTTGGCCATCCGTTCCCACGCCCTTAAAATAATGCGAGACGAGCTGAAAGAACTGACTGAATCAATTTGCAGATTATGATTGTATAGATTTCTATTGCGTGATTATGATTTTCATTACAGTCGCCGATACTTACCTTGCCGCTTCCCCTAACTCTCGATCGAGCTCTTCCCCCACTACGACCGCGACGGCTTGGCATCCGAGAATTGTTCCGCTCGCTATTTGCGTTGCCGTTAATGGTTTAGGTCTTTTAAGGCAATTTTAAAGTGCAAAAAGCGATTACCTGCTTTGTTAATGAGGCTTATAAAAGAATTTCGAAATCATATAATATTTATGTCTTATGATAATATCTTTGTCACATGAGATAACCTCAAGGTTGGAAAATTTGATCAATTCGCATGAAGCACCACGCATCAAGATTAGACTCGAGAGTGGGGGAACATCTTTTCTGGGAAAATTACTCCCCTACGGTCCCATCCGCGGCAAGGTAAATAGCGTCGACTGTATTTGATTATTATTAAAATCTGATTTATTTTCTAGTTCAAGGTATTGTTCAAGGGATCAAAACGAGTGGCTCGGTGCGCACATAATCTTTTTCTGTAACGTTTTCTTAAGTTTGCAAACGTTTAAGGGAAACATTATAAATAAATAATAAGAAATGAATAATTATAATAGTAGCAAAGCGAAAAACAAAGATAAATGGCGCATTGGTGTAAAATCTGGATCCCATGGTATCGATAATAAACTAAATTCAAGTACAAAATTATTATTAATACCTAAAAATAATATTATTAACAATACAAAACAGTAAATAATCAAATTTTAATAACAAATCAAAAAATATAATTAAATGAATAGAGTATTCTATCAATAACAGTAAACCCTACAACTCAGAAAATTATTGAGCCAATAACAAAAAGAATATCGAAATCATAAATTGTGTTTAGCTAGGAGAGAAGAGGGAAAAGAAAAAATTATGGTTACGTACCGGGCAAATTGTCTCCGCCGCCAGTCACAAACTGTCGTACTAAACAGAAACGAAAAATCATATCTCGATTAAAAATACAAACAACACGGCTTGCTCGCCCCTGATTCGTCGAGAACTGAATTTTGAAAAAAAACTTGCAAAATCAAAAAGAAAATTTAATATTTTTTTTAATCCGTTTTAAAATGTAATTGAAACCGAGCGTGTGTAATTTTTTTTTGCGTTTGTAGAAGAGAAAATTTCGAATTCCACGCAACGATCACCGACGAATAAGAGGCAAGCGAGTTTTTTGATTAATAAAATTATACGCTCTACGCTCCTTAAGCATAAAATGAGAAATTTACATCTTATAATTCATTGATTCTGATATCAATTTACAATTCGAAATTTTTATCTAATAGAAAAATGTTGAAGGAACGTAGCGAGTAACTTAAAAATAATTTTGTTGTCGATGAGGTAGAAAAACGACGCACAATTTTGTCGACCGAGAAGAAATGGAAGAAATCAGGAAAAACTTTTGGACAAAAAGAGAAAGAGAGTGAGAAAGAGCTTTGAGGGATAATAAATAACGGTAAAGATGGAGGCCATGAGGCTGTGTGTAACTCAAAAACGAAATAAGCACTGCATAATGCAAGACAGGAATTCGGGAACACGATTATCACGTTTGAGCCAACTGAAAAGCCACAACAAAATTATAAAATTGGGACGCTAATTATTTTTTAATCTTCAAAGTAGTTTTAAATTATGTAGATATATCTAATCGGATTTGGAATAAAAAAGTTGAAGAAATGCATTTGAATATATCAGAAAAACAAACTTTCCCTGAAGATTATATATAGCATTTTTGTACAATCAGTTGCAAAAAATCGTCATCTGCATTTTTGAGTGTAAAATTAAAGGGAGACAAGTTTTTATGTAGATTCCTTGTTTTCTGAGAGTAAGATGAATTCAGATAAAGATACATAGCAGTTGATTTCTTTTTAAATAATGTTTCTAGACTTGAGAAACTGAGCTCGAGAAACAACATTCTACACATCTGAATTTAACCTCAAACGTGAATAAAATGCAAAAGGTGTACGTAAAATCAATAAAAAATGTCCGATTATTGCAAGTTCTTAGCCAGTAGAAACGATTCTTGGTCTCTTTAAGTTCTTAGGAAAGAAAAGAGGCGCACCGACCCACCCCCTATCTAACAACCCCATGGCCTACTCACCTACCCTTATCTAAAAGCGCACCTTTGTCGCCTTCTAACTTACAGCGAGTGGAGAAATTCACTAAGAAAAAGATCCTAATGGTCTTTTCAAATCCATACAATTTTTGGAAATTATGCCCATTGAAAGTACTAAGCCTAACAGAATTTATACTCTATCAGGATTGATAAAACTCTACACAATCTTCCGTTGTCTATTTTTTAGAAGAAAAGAATAGTTTTAATCTGAAACTGTAGCCTTTCTTCATTCTGAAAGAAATTCTTCAAGTTGATCCGAAAATCAAAACTCGAGAAGCAAAATCAAATTGTTTTTTAATTTCATTAAAAATTATTTCAATACTAAGTCTCGATAAATATTACAGACAAATATTTTATCAGGTTTTCCATTCAGGGACAGAATCCTCATTTGAATTAAAATTGGTAATAATCTTTAATAGAAGATTTGAAAACAATGATCAATTTCAAATCCCATCACCATTTTAGTATTTATTTCAGTTTGTCTAAAAGGGAAAGCCCAGCTTTTAATCAAAATTGTTTGACGGGTCTGATTCATACCCTGATTGTTAGTATGTTTAATATTCCTCGGCATCAAAATTTCCTTTCAAGCGTTTAAATCGCTGAACAATTCCGATGTACACAAGATGGAAAGTAGACGGTATTTTTTGTGGTAAGAGTTGAAAATTTGAGATCTTTTGACTTTACATAGCCAACAAAATTTGAGGACTTACCAGTGATGTTGTCGCAGAGGATTCGAGAAGTGATGATTCTGCCGTAGGGACTGAAGAGGTTCTCGAGATCCTGTTGCGTCATGTTCTTTGGCAACCCACTGACGTACAAATTTGCTCCCTTGATCGCTTCGCTACTCGGCCTTGCATACGAAACCTGTAGAAACGAAAAACAAGAAAAAATACGTTAAAATGCAGTCAAAATTATTTTAAATCCCTAGAATTATATTTGTATTAAAGCAATTTAACCGGATGAAACTTTTTTATTTCAAGTTGCAAAAGAATATTGGAAAAATGAAATTTACTGCAAGTGATACTGGCTACTAAAATCTTATCAAACGATCCAGCAACAAAGCTTTCTGGAAACTGAGCCAAATCTTATCCTTGGTAAAGATGGCATGACAAAGTGGCTGAAATATCGCTCGTTGCAAAATTTTGTATTGCTCGTTTGGCATAATTTACATTATACGCATTTACTCTTGGACTCAAATAAATAAGCTCAATCAGAATTTTTATTTTGTCCGCCATGAGCAGTTTTCAAGAAAACTTTTTAAATTTAAAGGCCTGCTTTAAGCCTGTTGTATTTTTTATTAAACCTAAATTGTGCGAACCTTGATAGTTTTGTTTTGCAGGCGAAGGCCATTGAGGGTGTTGATGGCTTTTTCGGCATCTTCGGGCCGATGGTAGTTGACAAAGCCGTAGCCTAAGCTCTGACCTGTAAGCAGAATGAGATAAATTGAAATATAACAGGATAAAATCGAAAAATTTATAAAAATATTTTCGAGGCTGATTTTAATTGATCCGAGACTTAAAGTAATGTCACCTAAACACCTAAGGATTCGTTGGAATTTGCACCCGAGTTGCCAACACCTTGGCTAAAGCTAAAGACGAGTGACAAGTGCGAATGACAAACGCTCCAGAGACAAATTACACGGGGGTCAAAACATGCCTACAATTTCGTTGACGGATATTTCCTTCCAGGTGCAAAGAATTTAATTTAATTTTTTTTTTTATGCCTCACTTTTATCAAAGGCCGAAACGCCAGATATTTATATTCAAATTCAGGGCACTTTTGGAAGAAATTAATTATTAAAGTTGAGATCTAAATCTCTAGGTTCATTTGCATAATGAAATTCAGTTTTAGAAATGAACCTTTTTATTGAAGTCATGCAAAATTTTTCTAACTATACATCTACTCAATTTTGTGAGTATGTATAGCTTAAGGAACTTTTTACAATAATTTGGTCAATTTTAATCAGGTTTTTACTTTGGCAAATTTATACAAGTTTGGAAGATAATTTAATTATAAAAATACAATATAAGGAAGAAAAATGAATAAAAATGAATGAACTTACTTTCTTTGAATAAAAAATCAAGTTATACTATAAAACGGTTTTTTTTTCTTTTGAGAGGAAAAATCTGGAAATATTTTCCTCATAGAGTGACTAGGGCGACACCTGCTTCGGATATTACACAATCTTTTGATGCTTGATGTGGTAAAAGGCCGGCATAAAGGCGGTAAAGCTTCGATCCAAATTACGCCCCCGCCTTCATGTCTCAAAATAGCGTCGCGACGTCTAACGCACGTGCTGACAAACTCTCTCTCCGTGACACAAGAATTTACACACACACACAAATTACGCGCTCGTATGCTAAATTTCCGTATTTCCGTAAATTTAAGCTTGCCCTTATTCGTCAATCAAAAAAATCATCAGCTCTTTTAAATAAAAAGCAATACTTTAAAAACGAGGGGTGCCAAATTCTGAACACAATTTTCTTGATCTATTTCACCAGATTCATCATTGATTACTTTGGTTCTTTCATTAAATTAATGAGTCTTAAGGTTTTTAAAGAAAAAATAAGAATGACCTGGATTTTAAAACTTTTTCGAAAATTAAAAGATTTAGTAACAAAAAAAATTTGATGGAATTCTTAGAAATCAGGAAAATGATCAATTCTTTATATCCGTGTCATAATTGTTGGTTTGAAGCTTGGACAAATGGAATCCGAGTACTTTTATTTATAGTTTCAGATCAATCAGATTTCAAGAAAGTGGAGCAGACCATTTTTATTCTTTTGTCTTGAAGCCAAATTATTATTCCTGAGAAGAAATATTAGAAACGCCAGATGTCGTAAATAAACGGAGAAACGTGAGTGGCACTGATGTTCCAGAAAACGTGAGACAAATATTCTACAACCGGAATTTTCGGAATTCCAGTATATATATTACGAAATTGTACAACGGCGCAAGAACCACTTTTACGAGTGTTCAAGAGACACAAAATGCTCCCAAAAATAGAATTTTCAATTAAAGAAAAGACACATACTTTCGAGATACAACATTGCAAAATTAAAGCGTAAAAAGTTTGTTTTGGAAATGTTATTATAGGCTCCGAGAAAATGGAAACAGAATCTTTTTCTCTAGAACCCTTGTATTCTTAACTCTGGATAGCCATTAAAAGTTTAATTTACAATTAATATAAGAAAATGTCTAAAAAAATGCAAAAAGTACCAAAAACTTGAAAATAAAATAAAAAATAGAAAAATAAAATTATAAAAGAAAACATTTGTCACGATGTATGTTTCAATTTATCTGACTTATTGAGTCAATAACATAACTTCTGAAAAATGGTTCTTGTTCCCTTATACAAGACCAGGATTCATTTTAGGGGACCAAAAGTTTAAAATATCAGCGATCAATTTCAATAATATTTAGACCACTAACTAGAAAACAAAATCTTTTCTCTCAAGACTACTTGCAAGATTTTGTCTTCTTCAAAAAGATGAGAAATACCTTTTCTGTTTACACATGTGATTTTGTAAAGAATCAATGGTACCTACTTTTCCTGATCCTAAGCTTTGCTATAGTATCTAAAAAGTTGCTATTAGTCTCATCTATTCTCTATTCTATGTACATCTGTGGTGCTTCTATTTATATTAACCACGTGTTACCAACAGGTGTGAGGTGCTTTATTTATTTAATAAAATATACCGCAGATATTAAAGTGTTAGAACGCACGCACTATTAAACACGAAGCTTTAGAATAAATTTACTCGTTTTATGAAAAGTTGCACCTAAGAAATAAAAATAAAAAGATACTTTAGATTGAATGATACTTACTATTCAAATTTTCCAAAAGATTACCTTGAAATAATCGAAATAAAAAATCATTAATCGTCCAAATTTATAAATCTGCCAAGTATACCAATTTTTAAATAAATGTTTGAAAAGGAGATAAAATCGAAATAACTTTCAATGTTTCTTGTACCAATTATCAGGTAGAAAAGTTTAACTTTTGTGAATTGATTGTGAAATAAAAGGGGGAGTTGAAAATTAAGTAACAGAAGGAAAAATTCATCTTACCAGTGAGTTTGTCTCGGATCAACTTGCAGCTTTCGACTTCGCCGATGCTGGAAAATAGTGACCGGATTTCCTCCTGGGTCATCGTTTGCGGCAGATAATTTACAATCAAGTTTGTCTTTGATTCCTCCTGAGAAGTCTGTCCAAGGGCCGAGCCCCCATTTTGTTGTACTGTATCCATTCCGTTTGCCATCATTGCACTCTTCTAATACGTCACCTAACTACGTACGAAATCTGTAATCAAAATTCAAATTTCAAAATTTTAATCACTTTTTTTCAAATAAAAAATCTTTAGTCTGGTCGAATTTAAATACATGAATATACCAAAAATGCAACTAGAATATTTAAATTGAAGCACAATTCTTTTACTGAATTGGAAATAATAAATATGAAAATAAAGATCTGACTAGATGAAATTGACCCCTTTTCTCCACAGCAAGCAAAGTGAAGAGAGTTCTTTGAACTTGTTTATTGTTATAGAAACTGATCTGGAATGCAAAGAAAAAGTCGATGTGTACGGGACAAAAACGCCAAACTCGAAACCTCAGTTTACTCATAATTCCCGGAAATATTATAATTTTGTCACAAACGAAACACGAGTCAGGAAAGGAACATTTGTTTCTACTAACATACCAAGAATTGTATTATGAGAGCATTATTCGTTGAAAGTGAAATGGAAATTGTACAGTTTCAAAAATGATGTTTGATTTTTATCTATTTTTTTGGACACAAAAATTTATTTTTTTTTTGGACATTAAAAATTTTTTTATTACATACTCTTGGTTAAAATCCCATCTTTTGGTTACAAATAATTTGTTGGGTTTGAGCATTCAACTACATATTTTGTTAAAAATTCGTTTTTATTTAGAAGTCCAACTGCTTTTGATTTAAAATTAATCTTTTTGTTGATCAAAATAGAAAATATTACATTTTGCGTAGAGAATTCATATTTTTTGGTAGAAAAGTAAACTTCGTGATTGAAAATGCATCTATTTTTTGAAGATTCATAGTTTTAGTTAAAAATTCATTTCTGTAGTTGGAAATGTAACTATTTAGTTCACATTTCGTCTCTTTTGGAAAAAATTTGATATTTTTTTTGTTAAAAATACAACTGGTTGAAAATTTATCTTTTTTGAATGAATGCAATTGCTTTTTATTTCAAATTAAAATTTGTTTTGATTTAAATACCAATTATGTATTAAATTTATTACATTCGGGGAATTCTATTTCTTTGGTTAAAAATGAACTTATTTGTTGAAATCTTGATTTGACATCTGAAAATTTCAAAAATCTTTAAGAATTTTCTCAACAATTTCATAAATATTTTAGTCAAATAATCTTTAAAAACCAAATACAGTTTTAAAAAAAAGTAGTTATTTAAAATATTTATTTTTTATTAAAAATCATTTTTCCGTCTAAGGTAGTTCTGACCAAAAACACGTATCTGTAAAAAAACAAACAGAAAAATAGTTTCTGTAATCGAATTTTTTCTTACTGTCGCTTAACAATTACATTTTTTTTTATTTTAATAAATCATACCTTACTTTTTCGGGGAAAAATTTCCCTATAGCCCTTCTGTTCTCCAAAATAAGTGGATAATTTTCAAAATATAGAAGTTATTCTTGTAAAAAATGTTCTACTTAAATCAATGTTTTAACGATTTCATTAATAGAAAAAATTTCTTTCGAACTCCGAAACAGTAGATTCCTCTAAAACTTTCTCCTAGAAAAAAGCCTTTATTTATTCAAATTTAACCATTTTTTTTTTAATTCGTCATAAACGATGGTAAGGAAAAATTGAATTGTAAAATAAATTTTATTTGTAGGTTCTAAATTAGTTTGCTTTGAACGAAATTACCTTTTCGAGAAAATTTACGTATCTTCAACTACCCAAATTTAAATATCCTTAAGATCGCTATTAATCTGTCAGTTCCTGACCATGGCACATTTAAACCCCCGACTGTGAGAAAACCACACACTTTTAAAAGGGCGACGAACCCAAGCCCCTAAAAAATGCATTCAGGAGATCTGCTTCTAGATCCCCCAAACTTCCGTGTCCATGTTCAAGGGAACCTGATGCCTTTATACAATATCCATCTACTTATATGGAACATGCATGTGTATTTCTATATTGTATATTGTACGCATACAAATATCCACGTGTGGGTAAAAGTAGTGGAAAAAAGGATAGAGAAGATGGCGAATTACGAGGCGACGGCTGTTAGTATTGGGGCCGTAGGGGGGGAATAGGGGGAGTTAAAAAGAAGGGGGAATACGTACACACAGCTGCTTTAAGCACGACAGCCGGCACGAGCCATTGGAATATATTATGCACCCCCACCCTCCCCAAATAACAATTCTCCTTTTCCTCCTGAATCAAAAATTACTCAGCGTTATAAAGAAATATTTCTTATTCAATTTAATTAAGAATCTGTACTTTATTTGCCATTTTAATTTAATTGTTTTGTTGGTTTTTTAATTCTAAATTCAGACTTCCATTAAAATCCTTTGAACTAATGGATTTTTGACAATGACACAATTTTTATAATTAGAGATTGGAGTAAAAAATTAATTTGCTGTTCTGGCAGATATTGGATCGGGAAACATTAATAAGGGCCAGACTGGAAGATAAAGAGCTCTGGGCCTCATTATTCAATTTTCAAATTCCCCCTCTGTTCCAGACCTACAGCAATAATTTATAACGCATGTTTCTTTTATTGCAGGATGACGTATGTGTCAGTATCAGCTGCCCTGATAGCCCCCCTGTCCCTATCCAACTGTGGAGAAAATGAAGAATCATGGTAGTTTCACCATGAGGTGGTCGGTCGATAAACACCGTTATTTAATGAAAAATGCACCGGGATATTTGAATTTCAAATTTCAGAGTTCTTTAAAACCCCACGTGGATTTTTGAGACCAGGATTAGTTTAGGATTATTTGATTGAATATAGTTTTATATTTTACAGATTGAATTTTTTACAGGGGCGAGTGCCAGGTGTTTTTTTGGGGGGTTGATCTCTTTTACAAATAAAAGCCATGATCGCAAATTAACATTGTGAAATTTCGAGGACCCAATAGTTTGCCAGTTTTGAGAAAAACAACTTCACAGTTTTCACAGTCAGTTTTATGGACTAGAAAAAAATAAATTTTAACGGCCCAAGTGGATCCAATGGTAGCGCGTCGTGCTTGTAGTCTGAAGGCTGCGTACTCGATTCTCACTGCCTACATTTTTTTCTAATTAGTTTTTGCATTAAAAAAAAGTTAAAATAAACAATTCCCTTCTAAATTCTTTTAAAATTATTCAAAACTAATTTTTAATGCTTTCTTTTAATGAAAAACTTGCTTTCCGAACTTTCATTGCAACAACATTTTTTTACGAATATTATTAATTAATGTTTTTTAATTTTATATATACTTAAAAATGAGAATATGTGCGAAAACTGTATTATAATACAATTAAATTTCCTTTAAGTATATTTGAAGAATTTTAATGATTACGCATTACAAAATAATATATTTAATTCGTAAAAAATATTTGGTGAGGAAAATCATTAAAAAAAAATTATTTTTGGATAATTAGAAATAATTGAAGGGAATTTAATCTTTAAAAATTTTATTAAATCAAGTTTAAAAAAAAAACGGAAAAAAGTGTAGGCAGAGAGCCCGCAACCTTCCGCCTACACACCCGACACACTACAGCCTTTATTTCTTTACGTTCTAAGTAACAATTCTTTGTTAGCGAATCGTGGTACGTGATTAGAGTGCAAATCGATACATTTTACAGATCGAGTGTGCAACGTTTAAATTTATCTTGATTTCACTAAGTATCGTGTACGAAAGTGGCATACCAGACAGCAGCCAATAGCAAGGCTCGAAATCGAGGTACGAAATCAGGAAGCGATCGATAGTAGACGCTCACAATCAGCATTCGTCCAATGAGACTGCCTAAAATTCTAAAAGTTTAATGATGGTCAACTTAGCTCAATTAACTTTTATAAATTAATCGAATCTCAACTTTAACAGACCCTAATTTCTATAATTAATATCTAAATTGGAGGTGTGCAGTGGTTTGCTCAAATCTTCTATAAAAATTTGGACAAGCTTGCCTTTTTTCGAAGTGTGTAAAAGTTTGCAGTTTTAATCCAAAGTATAATATAGCCTCATGGTTAAAAGTGTGCAACAGCCCGTACGTGGTCAGGGGCGGTTAGTGGCATTGCAACTGACCGTATCAGCGGCAAGGGTGTGCTGGGGTGAATAACTGTTGGCCGCAAACGATAAGTGCAAATGTAATTCAACCAGATCCGAATAAAATTATTCTCCATTCGTCATACCATTCAATAATTCAATAAAAAATGAAATGAAAGCAGTAGGATGGAATTTAATCAAAGAGATCGATTGGACAATTTCGAATGAATTTTTTTTTACTTTGAACGATGTTTATTTAGGGTCTTACCAAAAAATACACAAAAAAGGCAAGAGATTTTTAAGGTTTAAAAATTCCAAGAGATTTGTCCTCTTTAATTAAACCTGTTTTGAGGAAACTGAGTAGACTATTCTAGTTGGATTAAAGGTCATCATAAAGTGTTTATTAAATCCTATTTCATAATAACAACAATACAAGAATGCAATATTTAGATTCTCGCTAATATTTTATCCTTTTCTAGTTATTCCCCCAAAACAAAACTTGAAAACACTGAGATCATTGACCTTCTAAAGTTTCATCGTAACTGCATTCGAAGAAATCACCTTACAGCTAGCTCTGTTTACATATAAGCAGTAAAAACAGTCAAAAAATGAATAATTGTAAAAAATGAGAGCATTTTAAACTTGGCTAACTATTGATCAAGATCTATGATTTTTACTGTGGAGATATTTTAACAATAATCTGTCTCTATCCTCGTGTGTTTTTTAACGAGCGGAGCTACAACTTGAAAGCTTAACATAAATTGTATCAATT
>NC_046662.1:75305228-75313660 GCF_010883055.1 Belonocnema kinseyi | reverse complement strand
TATTTTAAATTTGTTTCCTTGATCTTTATTTTTATTTCCAAGCTTTCAAGTGATTATCACACCTTTAAAAGGGTTAACTCAAATTTTTTGACACAATAGGAGTGTTTGATCTTTCATAATTGTTTGCTTGTCCTTTTCAAGGCGTCTGAATGATCAGGTACCACAGAACCCGACCAGCAGAATCCTATAATCATGATTACTTCTGTCAACACAAACATTTACTTAAGGAATCGCAGTAATATTTACTGAAACTGACACCTTATTTATTATTTTATTATAATAAATGTTAAAATTTCCCAATGTTACTATTTATATTTTACAACACACAATTCGTAATTAACTACAAATTTATTTAAAGGTGTCTTCATGTACCAAAAAATCCAGCTATTAGTAACGAAACTTCGGCACCAAATAACCCCTTTTCCAGCTCCCCTTCTTCGTATCAAAAATATCCGAATATTTGTACAGAAATTTCGATTTAACCTTAATTACGCTCAATTTTTTAAAAGTTATTTGCCAATACATATGAAACCAGATCACTAACGAATATAAAAAGCATCGAAAGTAAATAGGTGTGTTTACACAGGAGGAATCAAGAAATCAAAATATTGGAATATTTATCCCCTGCATTTAGAGAAATCGTATAATCCCAATCAGTGATTTTAAGCTTTAAAATCTTGATTGCAATCAATTTATCAATAATAAATTGTCCAATTTAAAATGATTTAATCATTTACTTAATAAATTCCCTTTTTTTGGCATTTTCACAAGCAATAAAGATTGCAGGGCGTGTGGCGTGGCAATGCTTCGAGCAAAAGGGGGAAATATAGGGGAGGTTGGGTGGGAGAGAATCCTGTTTGAACAAGTTTGAAACTTGCAGTTTGCAGTGTTTGAGCTGTAGTTCGTTTTATTTACGATTTTCGCCGGGGCGGGCAAGTAATTAAAACGTTGCGAAACTTCAGGGTGCAAAAGAAGGAGGCGGTTAAGGTGCGATTTGATAGATACGATCTACCAGGTGGCCATGACGACGGATCGATACTCGCCCCTCACTCTCCCTCGTTATATACATGTCTCTCTCTTGTTCCGTGCCCGCTTTGCTTTACGCCCCTACGCACTTACGCGCGGCCAAAAATGCACACACGAAGGGAAAAGCACGCGCACATCTGGACAGAAAGCTCAGACGCACGCGCACGTAAAAAATGGTTAGACGAGACAAAAATGCAAAATTGATGGAAATAAGACGAGAGCTTACTTTGGAGGTTCATGCACGTGAGAAATAAAAGGGTTATTCTTACCTTTTTTTCCTCAAAGTGAGGAAAGTAGCACAGCCGATGAATTTCGCCTCAAAAGCTTTTGTCACTTTTTCTTAGAATAAAAAGGTAATTAAAAACCTTCAGCAGCTTCTCTAAGCGTATAAATTGATCCTTATACTTTAGTATCACGCTCTGTGCACACTGCACCGTCGCCCGGAACGAAAGGATAAATCAATAAAAGAAAAAGTAGGGCCTCGGAACAGCATTTATGAGAGATTTTTGTTTATCATTGATCGAGCCACCGTTTCACACTCAATAATCACCGGGGTCCAAAGTAATCCATACTATAATTGGTTTTATTGGAGGTTATTGAAAGTCTCGGAGCAGACGTGTTTTTTGTCGGTAGGGTCGTAAAAGCCAAGATTTTAAGAGTGAAAGAAAGCGGCACTAAATACTAAAAGGAAACAAAAGAACGATGTTACACGCACAACAACTTCCCAGTGACTGACGAAGAGGGCTGAGGGAGGTGCCGGATGAAGAGTTCGGAAGAGCTCGGTGGCTGTCGGAAAAGTTCGGCAAGTCGGCGGGTGGCCACCCTTCGCCCTATCGTGTTTGCAAGACGCCGCAATCTTCCAACGTTGAAATATCAAGAGAAATGATGGATTTAATCATTCTACCCCAATTTATGGCCTAATTTTTTATCCCATTTTTATTCGTTTTAAAGGCTTTTTTTTATTTTCTAAGCTCAAGAGCATGTAGGAATTTTGAAAATGGCGCGCTTCATATTTAGCTGTTGGCAAGGCTGGCGGAAGAATAACAAAAGAAGCACTGAATGGCGAAAAAAGGGTAGGGTCGGGCTTTTTTGATTTTATAAATCCTAATTTCGTAGAGTCATTATTTCAGTTAATTAGAAGTAACTTTAGGTTTTTTGACCAAATGGTGAGTACCAAGTTTTATAAAACTGATTTCATTGTGATGGGACCTGGGGGTGTTTGATATAAACTATAAACTATTTTGCCTATTGTTTTTCTAACCTCAAATGTTTACAGTGTATTTTCAATTATTTTTGCCTGTTTTATTGGGATTATCATAATAGTTTTCATTTCATTAGATAAATGGGAATTGAGACATTTTAAATAATAATTAAATGCCTTAAGCTTCATATCCACATGCAACATCACTGTTTGGTCAAATTTTAATTTTAATTTAAAAATAGAAAAGAAAAGCTTTCAAATATTTCTAGATAAACGCAAAAAAGGCCGAAGGCTAAAAAAAATATTTTAAAGTAAAAAGTAGCATTAAAACTGATATTTTTCTGAAAATTTTTGATAAATATAGGAAAAACATATCTTATAAAAAATAACCAAATCAAGATTTTACCTTTTTATCGATTTTATTTCATGTCATAAAGCCTTGCAATTTTAAACAAAAATAGTTCTTAAGCCAAAAATTATGTCCTTGGAAAAAAGTCTATGATTTTAAGAATTGAAATATTATCAGTCATATGTATCATGAAAGAAAAAAAAACCTTTTTTTTTCTAATAAAATTGTAATTTTTGAATTGCAATAAATCATGACTCTTTTTTCGGAAAAAAACATTCCCTACAACTCTCAAGTTGTCAATTTTGGAAATAAGTAAATAATCTCCAAATATAGATATTTGCTTAAAAAATGTTTTCTTTTTAAAACAGTTTTTTAACAATATCAATCACCGACTTTAATTTGAAAATTGGGACCAGCAGAGTTGTAGATAATGTTTTGCCCAAAAAATTAAACCACAAATTAATCAAATTCAATTATTTTTCCAAAAATTGGTAAAAAGCGATATTAAGAAAAAATTCAAATACAAAAAACATTATTAAAATAATGTCACCATCAATAATACTATTTTCATTCTTAAAATAATAGAAAAACTATTTCTTTCAGAGATCTAATTTTTGGCATGATTACTACATTCACGTAAATTTCAAATTCGAAAAAAAGCTTCTGAAATTGACTGATTTATAATTAACAAATTATGAAAGAGAAGTGAATACATTTTTTTTATAATTTCTTATTATTTCCAAAATTCGAGTCTTTTTAAAACATTATTTACATTATTGTTAATATTGATAATTTTTCTTCCATTTATTCGATCTAGTAAACATTTTTTAATTGGTTTTTTAGCTAGCTATTATTGTTTTAATTTACAAAACCGAAGGTGAGTCTATGATTAATGTTAATAATCATTTGAATTTGTTTTCTGTATATAATCACAGGTACGTGTTATCAGATGGCAGACACTAACCGCATAATAAGCCTTTTCAAGAAGTCACGTGGTTAGCTCACGCAAAAGAAGAATTTAAATGCTTGCAGGTATGTTCAGGTTCATTCTTGCAGTTCACCGACTTCGACTTCCGGTGACGCTTTAAATCCTTTATATCAGCTAAGGGGGTGTCACGTTTCATCGTTCATGTGAGAATGTGAACAGAAGCACGAATGACCCACCACTCAAGCGGAGGACTTGAAGTAGACCCGTTTCCTCTTTGTACAATTTTTCCCTCCTTCTTCAAAGCTCAAACCCTCTCACTGGGTCATCAACTTTGAGAAATTTCTCACCAGAAATCACCAGTAGAAATTTTTAGTTTCAAAATGGTCTCAAGTATTATAATTTCAAACATAGTCTTGATATGAAATTATCAGGACGAGTTTCAAATTGTCGTGAAAACACAACGTTAAAATATTGATTTATCTGAAACGTTTTTACGCTATAAAAGTATAATCTGTAGAAAAGCAAGTAATTATCCATCCTCGGAAAATTGGGGTTTGAATTTGTTGAAGATTTTATTTTCATTTTAGAATGATGTTTTCAGGTAAATACAATTCTCCGTGAATCAGGTAAAATTTCGAAAATTATTGGAAATTTAAATTGCGAATTCCGTGTGGAGAAGATGCAAGACGTCAGGGGTCTAGCGCAAAGTATACCGAGAGAAATTATAAATACATCCTCTCGTATAAACACTATAAATATACACATTCACTGTCGTGAAAGAGATAGGAAAGCTCAAGGCGGGTCACGTTTAGGCCGCCGTTTCGAGCTTTTTTTACTATTCACAGAAAAAAAAGGGTTTTAGGTCAATGTACAATAGGGTAGGTCGAAACATTTTTACGCTACAAAGATTCAAAGTTTCCATCTCTTAATGAAAAACTCCTCTTTAGTTTCGGGTCTTTTGTCTTCACTTTTTTTTTACTTTAAATTTTCGTCAGTTTAGGTTTTAATTTTTAAATTCTCATATTTTTTCACATTCACTTTTCAAAGTATGGCATTTAATAAGCTTAGCGAACAAAAAAAAAGTTTGGGACAGACGTTTGGGCCAGGAAAATGAACAGACCTCGATTTAAACGTTAAAAGTTTGAAACCTCTTTGGTTCGTCACGATACAGCTGGAAAATCTAATGCTTTCGGTTTAGACCAATGGCTGGATCGCCACTCCGTTGGATAACTAAAATTCGTAGGGTTCTTCAAGGGACAATCAATGTGGGGAATTTTTCATTGGGGCTCGCAGTCCCGAGGGTCATTTGCAGACGTCGTAATTAGAATACTTGGAAAAAGGTCCAAATTTATTATGGCATATTTTTATGGGACATTTTTTCGTCACTTTCTGGAAGTAAATGTATTGATTTCTATCTTTTTAAATTTTGATAATTTACAAAATATTACTGTTGGGAAAATGCTTTAGCCTTGAAAAGTTTTATTATTAGCAAACCAAGATATTTATGCTTTGAATATAAAACGATAGGATAGGGTTGATATTCTGGGAATAAGTCGAGCTCGCAGCTCATCAGTCGATTCCTTGCTCAAATTAAATCCTAATCGATCAATTCGATTCTTCACGAATGAGGGGTGAAAGGCTTAAGCCTTTAAGGAGCCCTTTCAATTTATGGCCGTACCACCCTGTGTGACATCTTTTGCTTCACGAAAAATTTTTTCCCCCTTTCTATACCAAACCAGGTGATAATAATTTTAAAAACTCAGTTTAGGGAACCACATAAGCTTTGAAATGAGAATGATTATAATTCAATAAATAATTTTGAATTTAATTTTAAGTTTAAAGAAGCCCGTAACTGATTGAATGATCGCATTTTGGGAAAGAAACAAATATAAGAAACCAGATCTTTTGCTGCGGATTTGGTATTAAAGAATCCGAAAATGATATTATGCCAGTCTTTTTGTTGCGGCTAAAGTCAAGAATTCTTTGAATTTCAACAGCCTAGAATAATATGCAAGTACGCAAATGAGTGCATACATTAAATCGAGAGAATGAACTAGGCAGAGAGAGAGAGAGAGAGAGAGCGTTAAGAAGAGGGATAGAAGAAGAGGGGTTAAGGGGTGTCTGAGAGGCTCCATTGATTGGTCGGTGGCATAGCTGGAGAACTACCCCGGGAGTATATGAACCCCAACACTGTCGTTATTCCCCCCCCCCCCCTCTCACTCCATCTCTCTCTTGCTCTGTCTCGGTTGCACTCTCCTTCCATCAGACTTCCCTGCTCACCCTCGCCACAGGTTCACCCCATAGGAGAAACGCACGCGCGACACATGGACCCAGAAGCGATCAATACCCGACAGAGTCCGGCGCTCCCCAGCTCAGCTATACGAATTAAACTCTCTTGCCTCTATTTCCTTCTCTCTCTTGAAATCTTTCTCCGTCGACTACTTTGCATCCTCATGCCTTTCATTTTGCTACTGCTAGGACTAACAAAAAACACAGCATGAAACTTTTTTGTTTCAAAACCACTCTTTTACTTGAGTTTGTTTCAGGTTTTACAGGTCAAAATGGAGAAAATTTAAAAAAGGCTAATTATAAGGATTTGTTTTCATATTTTAAATTAATTTTCCGGTTTTTTTCGTCGAATTTCTTTCTACAGCCATGACAGCGTCCATTGTTTTTAGTCGAACGAGTAAATTAAAATGAATGATCCAAAACTAAAAATTTCAGTCATGATATGAGATACGCGGAGAAAAAAAGAGTCCGCTAATCTCAGGGAATGGCGATAGCATGCAGTTTTCAGCAATTTTAAGAGAAAATCCCGCGAGATTTGTGGGATTTCCTGTATGATTTTTCGACAAATTATGTAAATATTATTATGTAAATATTTTCAAAACACATTTGTTGTCATGGAAAACAAAAGAAAGTTTAATCGATATTATTGTTTAAAGTTTACCCTGTTAAGTTAATTTTTGTTGCAGCGAATCTTTCATCGGAAATCGATGTAAAGTTTATCTTCTGTTTTTTTCTGTGATATGGATAGGACCCCCAGGAGGTTAACCGATTTTTTTGTGTTAAGTTTAGTCAGTTGACTTGAATATTTTTTTACGTTTTTTATTTTCAAATAATTGAAGCCGTTTGTCAAAAAGGGGTCCTAGTAGTTTATTGGCCAAAATGAAACTAAATATATAAGGCAAAGAGGGCCTATTACATGTCCTCTACTGAATTCTGTAATAAAAAGTATACATTAATAATTTCCAATTAATCGTATAAAATAGATTACAAAGTATTATGTTTAAGGAATAGGGATCTAACTAATTTTAAAAATGTCCACTGATATCAGAGGTTAAAATCTAAAATGCAATAAAAAATGCGTGAATTTAAGTAATAAAATGAAAATCATTTCACCTACATGAAAGTACGATAATTGAATAAAAAAAAAAGGAAATTCAGAAAACCATTCAGCAAAGAAAAATATATGAGTAAAATATGAGTAAAATTTAAAGGTGAACAATTTTCTGTATTATTTAAAATTTCCTGTACAGTTCTATTATAATAAAAAACTGATGAATTTAATAATTAAAAATAGTTCTTACGTTATTGCAATACGGTCAACAATTTTGAATTTTGCGAATAAACAAAACTTTCTATATGGGTACGAAAGTTCTGATAATTTTTGTATATATACTTTGCGGTGTTAAATGCTATTAACAAATTTTAATTTAAAACATAACTTTTGTTTAAGTTGGAATTTTTGGAAAATTAGTAAAAATTACATTTTTAGATTCAGTTTGCTGTTATTACATTTTTGTTTAGTTTTATCTATGGCATATGTTTTTAATTTGCAGTCGAAAACAAAGCTATAATTTACTTGAATCTCGAAAGAAATGTTTCTTAGACATTACAGTAGCTACTGAAAAACTTATTATTGACATTTTATGCCTGTTAACAGCTGTACCCTTTTTGACAGACGGTTTGAATATAATTGTGGACAACATTTTTTAATATTGGGCAAAGCTGTTTAATTAAGTAAATGTAAACACTTACATCTTTTTTAAATCTTAAATTATACTTATTCAGGTAAGAATTGTCTAGAGATTGTTGAAACCCCATTCATTTTGTTGTTGTTATTATTATTTTAACATTATTTCAAACAGCACGCTACATTTTTAATTCTCATGGAGTTATCGTAATGTTGAAATGAGCAATTTTTTCTTTATTTAAATCTTCAAACTTTAAACAAATGTGTTTACCCAGAATAAAACTTACACTGCTTAACAAAATTTATTTTTCCAAAATTTCTAATTTTGTTGGGAAACAAAGTTCTATATTTTCGGAGGGAAGTCCTCGTTTTTGAAGAAATAGAGACTTATCCCTGTTTCTGCTTTCTTTATTGACATTCCTAGGCTTAGTTTTGACACGAATTCTATATTCATTAGTAGTTGATGTATTTTACGGTAAGAACTAATTTTTGGGGATGCTTTTTCTTAATAATGATCGCTTCTGGGAAAAAGTTTTGCATATATTCTCTAAATTATGTATTAAAGACGAATATACGTGGATATTTGTAAAGGGGAATCGGATTTAGAACATTGTCTAGAATCGTCTACATATTTAATCTCACCGAAACATAGTTCATAAAGAGTGGCCATAGTGTACGTCTTATTGAAGAAGCATATAGTTATAATTACAATGCATAAGGGAAATTATAGTCTTTCTATGTCGTGGCGGACTGGGTGAAGACTTTTTGTATAAGCGTTGATATATATGATATATATTCTACAACTCAATCAATTAAAAATAGCTGTTTTTTATTTTTTAACTAATTAAATTAATTATTTTTAATCGATTTTACTTAACCAATTCTTTGAATAAATCGAGTTTTTTGAAATTTTATCAAAAACGCAGATGTTCTAAATAATTGGTCGAAATTT
>NC_046662.1:75298363-75305128 GCF_010883055.1 Belonocnema kinseyi | reverse complement strand
AATTGGTCGTTACAAACTCTCCGTGACTAATAATTAATTTGCACTTTAATGAGCTCTATATATAATTTAGGTCTCATTAAAGTTCACTCTGACAAAATGTAATATCAAATTAATTCCACATTAAGTCGACTACTTTGTTAAATTTCAATCATCCCACAGTTTCAGAATTCGTCTCCCAAGTTTTCGTATCTGTTAGGATTTCAGATAATATTATTTCAAGTATTAATTTTGGATTAACTGGGTTGGAAGAATAATCGCTTTCTCAAAGTTGTAAATATTTTTCAGCAAAAAGAAAATAAGTCTTTTCGAAGAAACTATCAGAAATATTATATAAAATTCTTTAAAGCAAAATCTTAGATAAAACAAAACCCCCACAATTTAAAAATCCTACAAGTGCTAGAAATAATAAACTTTCTAATTATTCAAAAAATGAGGTTGTACTCTGGAAAATACTTTAATTGAAAAACAATGCTTGGCAGTCATAGTCCTCTTAAAGCTTATTTCTAACTGGAAATAAAAGTATCATTATAGAACTAGGATACGAAATAAAAAAAAAATGGCGACAGATCGATGCGAGTGGCGCTCTCGAAAGAGATGTACTTTCTCAAGGCCGATTCTGACGCACCATGAATTTTCGTGTTGAGCGCACGTGCGGAAGTGCTTCCAGAACTGTCGGCACAGGCATCATCTTGGTGATGGCGTCTTCTATAATTTCCAGATTGTCCATATTTCTGCTTCTTCCGTCCTTCCTCTTCCTCAGGATGCAATTATGCATAACATATTTAATTCACTCTTAGCGAGACATTTTGAATGTCAGCTACTCGCGAGAAAAACTTGCAACATTTTCTCTATGTCCCGGTGGGAGTGAAAAGGTTTAAGAACGGTTCAAGGAGAAGGAAAAAGGTTCATGTATACGAAAAATAGAGTATCCATGACTCTTCGAGTACGCAGGAGCCACGCCCAGGACACTCGCGGCGGACATCTTTAATATCTCGCTTTACCCTCCACACCCCTTGCGTAATAAAAACTACTCGAGGGGGTTATTGATCAGAAACTGCTGAAATATCATCAACTTCCACTGATGGCATTTCGTTATTACAGCCTTATTGCTTGCGCCTACGTGAATCCTTCCAATTCCCATTCAACGTTTTAGTAATCTGCTTTAATCCCATGTTGATGATAGTGCTGCCAGAATTTTGCAATATGGTAAGAATTCAAAGAAGAAAATTGTACAAATCACAGTCCCTCTAAGACTAAAAAGTTTTATTTTTACATGAATCACGTATTACCCTTTGTTTTTTCTTTGAAGGTTGTCTTTATTATTTAGAATACATTTTTTTAATGTGGCGCTCCTCGCTGAAAATTTCGTGAGATTATATGAGAGAACAATGCCCATCAAGTTTTTTTTAAACTTAATCGAATAATATTTAGAGGTGCCGCCCTCGATTGTAAATTTCGCATTTTATTTAAATGGAGAAAATTGAGTGAAACCTTTAAAATGAGATAACTTTCTCAAATGCTTATTTCAGATTGTTTAATTGTAAAATACTTTAATTTGTAGATCTCGTAAATTAATAAATTTTCAATTTAGAAGGCTGTTATTTGACCAATTTTATTTTCAAGTATTTTTCTTTTTAATTGCTTCATTCGAAGCGTTGTAAATTTTGAATTGTTATTTGATTCCACGAGTTTGAAACTTTATAAATAAGATAGTTTTAAATTAGGAGCGGTTAAAATTCAACAATTATGAATTAATCTTTTTAAGGTTTTACAAATTTAGTTAAATTTGAAAGTATTAATCGTATAGGTGAAATTTTAATATTTATAATCTTTCTCAATTCAAGAATTTCGTATTTAAAATAAAAAAATTGGCTATTTACAATTTAAAAATCTTGATTGTTGAACAGGTTTAATATTCAAGTATAGTTCAATATTAAATAATTTTAAATTTAAAGTATTTGAAATGAATAAACTTGGAATTGCAAGCTTTGAATTTAGATAGGCATATCCAAAAAAGTTTAATTCCAAAATTGAAGTCGTTCTTAAATAACACAAGTAGAAATTAGCGCTTAGAATTGAACAAATTTAAATTTAAACGTTCAGAATTGCAACGTTTCAAATTTCAATAGTTCAGAATTTTACAATTTTCAATTTAAATCATTTATACTTAAATCTAATAATGTTCTTTGTCGAGAATGTTAATAATGTAGAATAAAATGAAGCTTTATAAATGTTAAAGTTTTCTTTTGTTAATGTTTATTCTCTTTTTTACTAACACCTTTTTTATGATATTAATAGCGTTTAAAATTAAAGTCTTTAAAATGATTAAATTTGATTTTAAATTAGAATGTTTAAGTTGAAATAAAAAGCATTCAAGTCGTAAGAGTTTGATATTGAAAAATTCGAAGTTTTTGGAGTCAAGCTTAAGTCGTTTAAAATCGATCAATTTTAAAAGGAAACATTTTAATATTGAAATTATTGTGAATTTAGAACATTCAAAATTGCATATAACTTCAGATTTAAGCATTACGGACTGAGCGGTTTATAAATTAAATAGTCAAAATTCAGCAAGCGAGGCCCATTACGATTATCAGTAATCTTATAATATATATTAGCATATGGCAATCGGCTGCATTGTATAATTCTGTTGTAATAATTTGTTATCAATGATGTGTGGCAGTATTGGATATCAATAAGTATTGAATTGAGCTCGTTACTGAAAGTACTACACTTAAATTTAGGTTTATTGTGCTCAGTAAGTGAAAAATTGCTGTCTCTTGTAACTATATTATCCGTTTTATTGAGAAAATTACAAAATTTCTGCTTTAGCTTAGAGAAAGAATTTATGCAAAGATAAGTTTGAGGCAAAACGTGTAAAGTAATTTAGAAAATCTGTGTTGCAGAAAATATAAATTCTTTAAAAAATTCCTTCACTTCCTTAATTCAAGGAATATCAAAATTATTGAAAGAAGATCCTATCGTCGAAGAAAAAGTTGATTGCAAAACTAAGATGTTTGATTAGTTTTTGTCTCCAATAAGATGTTTTGGAAAAAAAATATCTACAAGAAAAGATCTTAATTTATTATATTTAAACTTTAATGAAAGAGCTTTGGTAATTAAAGACTCAATGAACCAATTTGGATAATGAAATTCTTTTAATATCTGATACTTTGATCAACAGAGATTTAACGAACGGGTCTTGATAATGAATGTAAATTTTATCAAAAGGGTTCATAACCATGGACTCTTAGAAAGCCATGTCTTTCTTGATGCAATGTAAGGAATTTGTATGAACCCTCACAGCAATAGGATATACCGTTATATCCCATTTGAACCCATTATCTCCGAGATTGTCCCAAGGATAACCTGTCGGATATCCCACAAGGCGGAAATTTGGATATCCCAGGGATAACCCCAGGATATCCCTGGGATATACAAATTTCCGTCTTGCGGGATATCCCACGGCTTGTCCCTGGGATATCCTTGGGACAACCTGGGAGATAAATGGGATCAAATGGGATATCCCGGTATATGCTATTGCTGTGAGGGAAGATATGGAATGTTTTAAGGAAACTGCTTGCAAATATGAAAGAGCAAATTACTGTTTACCAAAATAATTTTGTGAAAACAAGACATCTCCAAAATAATTATTAATTTTATTTCTAAAGACGAGAATCTTTTTCTATGTGAAAATGGATGTTTGTTAAACATTAGACAAAATATTCGTAACATAATTTTAGATTTTTGAAAAGATGGATTGAAATATACGTGTTACACTTTCAAAATCAGGTAATAAACACGTCCTTGTAGAATATGTATTGATATTTATAGATTTGCATAATGTCTCTAGATCTGATGTAAAGAAATCTAAAGATGATGCATCAGAATTTATAGGTCATAAAAATATTATTTACGGAGATTCATATAGCATTGATATTTAGTATTTTATATAATAATATATTTTTAACTTAAAATTTTTTTTCGGTATGAGAAATTTCTGTAGCCCTAATTCAATTATTTTTGTTTTGAGAAATTTATTAATTGCGTTAAATATATAGTTTCCTGCTAATTAAGGATTCAAAATATTAAACAAACCCTACTAAATTTCCCATGGTATGGATAAAAAACTGTAGCTCGCAATGGTACACCGCAGTAGCTTCCATCTTGAATTGTAGCTTCGCCCACGTCCTAAATGTGCCCATGTGACTTCCAATATGGATTCCTGGGTAGCAATCAGTAGCAGTACCTGAGTAATAAGAGTTACACCCACTAATATGAACTATGTTTTAAAAAAAATGAATTTGAATATAGAATACACAAATTATTTAATAAAGATGATAGGTCTTCATCCAATCAAAACTAAACTGAAGAGGTCTGCGGAGGCTTTACAAGAAATTTCAAATAAACTCACTTCGGGAATCTTTTTATCAATCTTTTATTCAAAGATTAGTGCATGAATACATAATCCAGTCTTTTTCACATTTGCGCGCGTTCCTAGTACGTGGCGACGGACCCGAAGGAGATAGGCAAGTAAAGGAAAAAAACGTAGGAAAGGTTGTAAAAATTAGTGTAAAAATTGAGAAAGGTCCTAAAAAGTATGAATAATTCCTAAACAGTATCCAGGATGAACGTAATATCTGATGAAAAGTATGAGAAACACATAAAATACAAATATAACCAGAATCAATTTAATAATAATAATAATAATAATAATAATAATAATAATAATCAATAATTAAACATCAGGCAAATTCAAATAACAAAAATACAAGAAAAGTAAAGAAACAAATGAAACATACCGGTTTTAACGATGAAAATCAGTGGTTGGAGGATGCTGACTTAGCGGCAGAATGGAATCTAGTAGGTTCTTACAGCGTTGTTTAGAAACGTGGCGACTAGATCCAATATATTAATTAACTAACAACTTTTTTCGTCCGGGGAGGATATAACACTCTAATTTTAAAGCAGTCTCTTTTTCTCTCTCTTTGAATCTCCCTTTTGTCTCTCTCCCTTAAAGTAAAGTCAACCGCGCCTCAAATATCAAATTTTACATGAACGTTTTTATTAATTAAATATGTATTAATGTTCAGCTAATGCCAAAAATAATCCACGCCCAACCCTCGGGAAGTACCAACTTCTCTTCTCTTCAATGAAGGTCCCTCTTCTCAAAAAAGATCTTCCAGATGAGGACACATAAACTCCGGGGAAAAGGTTATTTTGATCAATTCTTTCCGAATGAGTAAATCAGCTTTTCGGACCCTGTGCCTTGTTTTGCAAGATTCCGCGAAGTAGACGCCGGCGGGGGAGGATTTTGGTAATGGTGTTGAGCGGCGAAATGAGAGGGGTTGAAGACAAGGAAGAAGACTTAACTCTTGGTGTGTTTGTGTGATATTTGTGTGGAATGTCTATTGTTTTGGATATAAGTGTAATATCTTAAAGATCAATGATGGAATCTAGAAGATTGCAATAACGTAACGTATAAGGGGTTATAGGCAATCAAAGGGTGGGGCTGGATTGAAAACGAACGGACGATTGAACGAACGTACGGACGAAAGAACCGAACGGACGAACGACTCAATGAACCAACGAATTATTAATTAAGTAAGGTATAATAAGTAAGAGAATAATATTGCGGGTAACGGTGTCTACAACGCAATGCCTTTATGTGGTGCGGTAACTAAACTGACGGCGCGGATAGCCGGCCTGGGCGACTGCACCCTCGACCTATCCTCGAGGTGCCCGGAAAGGGAGAAGGAGAAAGAGAGAGGTAGAGAGGAGTGCCTCTGCTTGAAGGTGGTGAAAGAGAAGAAAAATTGGCGAAAATTGAGGGTGGGAGCGAGAGGGTTGCCATCCGGCGAGTTCGCAGGCGCGGATTCTGGGATAAAGGGATAGCTGGGGGAAGAGGGAAACAGGCGAACCCGAGTTCGCCGACTGCCTGGGGCTGTAAAGGCGTGGGTGGTACCCGCGCCGTTTTTCACGGCGTGAAAAATCGCGGGTTTCGCGACTGGGATATATCTGTATAGATGTGGGAATATATATAATACATAGGTACATGCCTGTGTAAGGGAAGTTTTTTTTTACCGGCGCTGGTTGTAATCTTTTTAGGTAAGGGTGGTTTCCTTAGGAGATGGAACTTTCTTTTACATTTTTACTTTTCTGGGAGTTGCCGTATTTCTGATACGGCTCGATATAGAAGACATTATGGACGAGACGGTTTTTGGAAGATTATCTAGATGGGTGTAATTTTTTAGGGATGATGTGAATTTCTACGGCAAATACGGGCAAGAGAGATATAAATTGACTTTTTGTAAGATCTCACTTTTCAAAGTCGAATTATTTTCTTTTGCTTTTGCAGGGGACTAAATAGTCTCTTGTATGGAGGTCATTTCTTCCGAGGATACTAAGTCTGGTTTTTTGGCTACTATGGAATAAAGTACGAACTGTATCTTCAGGAGGAAAATTATTGTTTTTTTTTTTGAGATCATCTAGTTGGAATCATTTTTTTGGGGGCTTATGTGGGGTTTTATCGAAAATTCGTGGAAGAGAGACGTAAATTTCTATATTGACAGACCTCACTTTTTACAGTTATTTACTTTTGATTTTGCGGGTGGGGGCTGATTTGGGTTTCCCCTTAAATTCGGGGAAAAGAGACGTGAATTGCTGTTTGGAGACCTCACTTTTCAGATTGAAGTCATTTTTGTTTTGTTTTTGTAAGGGACTACATAGTTTGTTGTATAGGTGTAATTTCTTCCGGGGGGGGGGGGG
>NC_046662.1:75271569-75298263 GCF_010883055.1 Belonocnema kinseyi | reverse complement strand
ATGTGGGTTTTTATCGCAAATTCGGGGAAGTAAGATGTAAATTGATTTTCAAAAGACCTCACTTTTCAAAGCAATGATGTTGTTTTTTGTTTTTGGAAGGATCTGTAGTATGTACGAAAGTTATTTTTTTCGAGGGAAATGACGTTTTTTTCTTAGCGAGTCTTGGAACAAGTACGTAATTTGATTTTCCTCTGTCTTTTGGGGGAAAATTATTCTTTTCTGATTAAGATAATTTAGTTGTTTCTGCAAAAGAGTGAATCAACTTTTTCGGGTGGTTCATTTGGATTTTTGTGGCAAATTCAGAATACAGAGTTGTAAATTGATTTTTGGGAAATACCTCACTTTGCACAGTACAGGGGTAATTTTTACGAAGGTGATATACGGTTTCCTTGATCAATTTCGGACAGAAAGGTGTAAATTTATTTTCGGTTCTGAGTTTGGGGTTTGGATAAATGAAAGCAAGATGATTCATTTCAAATCAGAATATTAAAGTTAGGTTTAAAAAAGAATGATAGTAAATTAATCTACTTGAAGGGGGGATTTAGTTCATTTGGCTTTTGGATTAACGTTGGAAAGGTTATATTTTTTACTGCATGTATTATTTTTTTTTAAGAGCTTGTCTTTATGGGAGTCATTTTTATGGGGATGATGTGATTTTCTTCGTAGATTTGGGGGAAAAAGACGGAAAATAATTTTCGATTCTTTCTTTAGGAATCAGAAAAATTCTTTTTTTAATGAAGGTATTTTTAGTTTGGAAAAAGTAAAATCAGAAGGTAATAAGTTTCTTCCATGGTGGGAGGCGGTTGGATCCGAGAAAGAGGTAATTAAAATGATTTTTTGGAATGATAATCTTTGTAGTCGATTTGGACAGAAAAAATCCAAATTACACTTTGTACAGTTTAGGACATAGGTATTGTGATCTTATGGAAAAGGTGTTCCTGTGTACGAATATTTCTTTTCAGATACGATGATGTGAGTTTTTGGCAGATTGGGGGAAAAGGGAATTTGGTTAGTTTTTGGCAAAGACCTCACTTCTTATTGTATATGAGTTTTATTGTATTTAGAGTATTTTTAGAGTATATAATTTGTTATACTGTCTTTGGGAATATGAAAAGCCATTTTTTAATAGGAGCATTTTTTGTTTGGAAGGAGCTATATCAGAAGAAAATAAATTGTTTTCGTGCGAAGGGGTTTTGATTAAGGGAAGAGGCTTTTCTTAGGAACGGTAATTTTATCCAATATATTCTAATTATAGCTTTCAACTTTTGACTTTTGATCAAAAGTTTTCGTCCGACATGGTTCGTTGCATATCGAGGGGCCATTAGTTGACCATTATTCCTGCTTGATATCAGCCCATCTAATGGGGTTGTTTTATTCAGACGCGTGGCTCTATGCGTACAGCCATGCATAATTTATTCTTAGATATATATGTTGTATATGTGTAGATAAACAGTGTCTTTGTTGCAGAACGTAGACTGACCATTTTTTAATGAGTCACGGGCACGGGAAGAGGAGAGATCGATTCTCATAATCATTCAACAACAAGGGCTGCATACATGTTTGTATATACAATATACATATATATGTGGCTCTTTCGTGCCACTCGGTACAACCTTAAACTAAACATACAAGGAATTCTCTGCTAGGAATATAATTATTTGTAAAGGCATTTTGATTTCTCATTTACAATTATATTTAAATCAACAGATAAGATCTGATCCCACCGCTGCCATCTTTTTTATTTAAAACACTTCGGAATATTCTCAAACCGATATTTTTTTCAAAAATCTCTATCTTGTTCTCCTTACTGTCTGCTCTTTCAATATTTGTCCCTACGAAATCCTCAACAAAGGATCTGATCCCCAACATTCGACCAACCCCAAAACTTCTGCCCCATTGAAGAAAAAAATCGCCCTTTTTTAAAGCATATGCCCAGCTTCCTTGCTGCCTTTTAAATTCTTGATACAAATTTTACATTCATATAAAATAAAATAACAAATTTTATCTTTCTAGATGGAGGAAGGAAATGATGTAATTAGAAATTCAAACGAGGGGATGAAGCTCGTCGACTCTTGAGCAAGCCTTTGATGTTTATTGAACTCTGGATATTGCGTTTGGTCTTTTCACCTTTCTACGCCACTGTCGCGAGCTAGGATGATGAAACGAGGGGTAGAGGGTTTGATTATCGATCCTCCGGTTCTCTCAGTCATTCACTTTAGGTTCGTTCTCTCTCCTCTGTCTGGAACAACCCCATCGTTTCTCCCTTTCTCTCCCACGAACCAGGGATACCAACCCACATGAACCTACCCTGAAAAATCCACCCCCTTTTTCCCCCACCAAGAATTTTGAAACCACCCCTGCTTTCCTTCTCGTAGCTCTCTTGCTGCAAGTGCGCCTGCGTAAATTAGAGCACTCGGAGAGAGTTGAAGAAAGGGGATGGAAGAGAAAGAGGGAGTGAAAGCACCGAATAGAGATAGGAGTCAACTATGAGCTACAAGCTACGAGCGCAAAACTGTCAGGGTTGCCAACCCCTTCCACGTGTAAAAAGGCTTTTACGCCATCGTAGAAATGCGAGAGATGCAATTGGTTGAACGACCCTCAGAATGCTACTAAAGTTCAACCGCGAGGATGCTAAAACATCAAAAACTCGAGTAGGCCTCCATTTTTTTGCTTTACGTTGGAATTTCTTCAAAGGGCTGTATTGCCTTTTTCAGGGAAGGTGTTGAGAACGAGGAGTGAATGAAAAGGGTGAATGGCATATTTGTGGATCGAAAGCTTTAAAATTGAAGTTGAGGATTTTATAATTTTTTTTTTAATAAAGGTGTCTTATTTGTAGAATGAACTTTATCTGGAGGTTTATTTAGAGAGAGGACATTTAAATTGAGGGCGTCTAATTTATTTTTGCGATGTCTTCCTTATATTAAGCATCATGAAAAAATGGAATATGGCAGTGCATTTATTTGTTGACTGGCAACTTTCTTAATTCTAAATTTTAGTAGTCAATGTAAATAATGTAATTCTTTTTAACGGCTGCTATTTTAACGCGAAGTTTCTTAATTTGACGTAATTTTAATTTCAAATTATTTAATTTTAAAAACTGATTGTGAAGTCGTTTAATTTTCAAGTGCTTGAATTGAACCATTTTAATTTTCGAGTCTATAAATTTCTGATGCTTTAATTCGGAACGTTCATAGTTTGAAAGTTTGCAATTTTGATCGTTTAAAATTTAAGAACTGATAAATTGATCAATTATTGCTAAATTTGGAATTAACTTATTTCTTCATACAATTTGAAAAATTGATTGAACTCCATTTCAAACCTACAATACGGATATGGATTTAAAGGCTCAACATTAACAAGTTCGACTTTATTAGCAAATGATTGGGAATTAATAATTTCTATTTCAACTTTCACAGATTTTAATTATACTAAAAGAGGAATTTAATAATACGGTTATAATGATATTTTCGGCAAAAATATTTTTAAATTAATTAAACAGAAAGAACAAATTTTTTCAAAAAGGGTCCGACTGATTATTTTTATTTTGATCTTAAGTTTTTCGTATAGTTCCAAAGTACTTTAACTAAACACTAAATATTCTACCATATTGGACGCTTGATTTTAAAATAGTTAAATTTGGAATATATATTCAATTTGCGATTTTAAACGCTTCATATTCAAAATTGTTCCGGATTAGTTTTGTTTATATGGAGATTCTATGCTTACAATTAGGAATTGCTTCGTTTTGAAAATTTTTTATTGAAAATTTAAATAAACGGGGAAAAATGGGTGAAAACCAGGAAATGGTTGAGAATTTTAGCCTGAGTTTTGGGTTAGTTATTCTTTAGAAGTAGAGTTTGCAAATATCCCAAAAACCTCTTATTTCTTCAATTTCATCATTTCCCACATGCAACAATCAAAACAAATTTACAGGTCAGGGAAAACATGGAAATCACGGAAAAGTCAGGAAACTCTGTTGGACAGGATAAGTAAGAAATTTGGAAAAAAATAATGACAAAAGTTAGGGAATATCTCGAAAAAGCACTTTAATTAACTGTCAACATTAATTATGGCTGACACACTGTCACTTTTAGCCACTTTTCTCAAATCACGTTTTAGTGTATAAACAAAAAATGAAAAAGATAAAATTTTATAAATTTTAATTCTTCAATTTGTTTTCAAATATTTTAGGGTATTTTTAAAGATTCTAACAAATTTGTAATAGTTGTTAAATTTGAATGGATTTCAAAAGATTTCAAATATTCTAAGGTATTTTTTTTCAAATTGAAAAGCTTCCAAAAGTTTCAAGGGATTTCAAATGATTTGAAATATTGTAGGGTATTTTAAAAGATTCTAAGGCATTTCAATTTTATATATGAGCTATAAGGTTTTAGGATCTCTTGAAAGATTAAAAGGGATTTTATATGATTTAAAGGGATGATTTTATAATAATTATTATAATTCTATTATAAGTTCATAATATTTTAATTTATTTCAAAAAATTTATTCACAAGAATTGACGGATTTCGTAGGATTTCTAAATATTTCAATGTACCCACCACGGTTCCTGTACATTATACTTCGCGTCAGTGGTTGACCAATAAAAAAGAGGCCCGCAGAGCGAGAAGACCTCGTTTTGAATTGAGTATCTTAGCATGACGTCATGGGAATCCATACAACTTTTTTGAGAAAACATGCTAAACGTAAAAGTAACTCCTAAATTTCAGAATGGTAATATTTTTCAAGTGTAGAATGTATTTTCTCAATCATGTTCGATTCTTTTGTCGATTGATGACCTTTCAGTGCCGTGAAATAAAATAAAACATAAAAAATGCAGGTTGATTGTATTTCGTGACACTGAAGGTCGTCAATCGACAAAAGAATGGAACATGACCGAAGAAATACATTCAGCACTTGGGAAATATTACTATTCAGACCTTTATAAATTACCTTTATGATTAGAATATTTTCTTCAAAAATTCGTGTGCAGTTGCAGACCCATGTAGTAACCTTCCTGATGGCTTACATTTTTACATATATCCTAGCATTCTACACTTGCAAAATATCAATATTCATACTTACTTTTATACGTTTAGTATATGTTTTACAAAAAGTTGTCTGCACTCCTTTGTCAAGTAGGGTGAGTGACCCAGTGAATGAACACTTAAGGAAAACACTGATTACAACTAGTCCATTTGACGTTATAATAATTGATTATTCTTACAAAACTTTTGAAAATAGATTCTTAAGAGTTCAAATTTCATAATCCGATAAATAAATTTTGTTTTTACCAAAAAGCTTTATAAAAAATAATTAAATAGTGCAAAATTAACGAAAACACCAGTGAATGAACACTGTGAGCCAATAAATGAACAGTAGAGCACCAGTGAATGAACACTATAATCACTACAAATTAGAATTAGGATTTAGGTATAAAATTACATGGGTAAATTACAAAATGAGCAATTAAATAATGTAAAATATTAGAAAGCGTTGCGAAATTTATTAAATATATTATTGCAATAAAAACCACAAGACATTTAGATATAAAGAAAGGAGGTAATACAAAAGTTGAACAAACAACTAGGTTAACTTTGCCTAATTTTTTATAGCAATATTTATTTTTAAAGCATTTCTATCAGTTCTTTTAACCTTACAAAAAATACAAATTTTCGTTTAAAAATAGATAACTCTTATCTAGTGACTACAATAGAAAACTGCGATTTTCAGTACACATAACATTTGTAATAGAGCACCTTACTATGTTGCTTTAGGTTAAATTAGCAAATACAATTATAAATCACAGTGTTGTAAAAATGGAAATTCTGTAAACATTTATAAATTTATATTTTCTAGTACGCAGTAGTACCTAGCACGAATTAATGTTTTTCATAGTTAAAAAACGTTTTCTAAATGCAAAAAAAAGCATTAAATTTCTAACCACAAAGTTGCCTTACCTTTAATTTAGTTCGTGCGTACTTTTTTGATGTTCTAACCAAAAAAATATACATTTAAACTATAAGTATTTATAGTTTATATTTATAGCTTCGATATTTATAGTCACATTAATTGAAACAAACTTATTTATATGTAACGAAACAACAGCCAGTTCTCCGTAACCTGCTGTTCATTCACTGGACCTGTGTGGTGACAGGTTTGCTCCAATAAATGAACACAGCGTTCCTTCACTGGAACACGGGCAATTTAAAGTTCCAGTAGGTGAACACTCATTTATTAATAAAAAAACGTACTTTTTGTGAAAAAACCCTGTGGAAAATTGAATAATAATAATAATATCTTACAACTATAACAGCACAGCTTTGATGCAGAAAAGGTAAAGGATTTTTTTGTAAAAGCAGTGTAAACAAGGAGTTGCTTAGACACGTACATTATAGTGGCCGATGACTTTCTTACCATCACTCACCATAATCGATGATGCTTCACATTTAAGAAATTTTTAAAATTATTCACAAGAATTTACTGCAATGAATTGTATATTAAACTCTTCAAAATTGCTTCAAGATTTCAAAAATATAGAAATTCATAAAGACATTAACTTTCAAAGGTTATATTTATATATATTTCGCATTAGTGTTCATTCACTGGTGACTGTTCTGCCACTGGATCACTCACCCTACTATGCTAACCTTCCAGATATCGCCACCTATCCCAGCATGACCGCGTTCACGACGTCATGCCACAAAAGTCACTATTCCGCGAAATATTTGAGTCGGTTTTTGATTCCATTGTATTGATTTTTTAGTTGGGAAGTTATTTTACGATAACAACAACACTTTAAAGATACTTGAAAAACACAAACATGCATGCAGGCTAACGGTCCGCGACTTTTTCAAATGCGCAAATGGGATCCGTCTGAAGCATAATATTGTCCCTTGAGCTGAGAAACTGCGTGGGCCAGTAGTTCTAGGAATTACTACACTGCGAGCTTCACCGGGGCAACCAATGAACGTCACTTGAAAAAAATAATCTAAAGGTCACGATAGAGTTGTGCGCCACTCCAACCTTGAAATGAAAGAATCCTTACGCCTCAAGGCCGCGGAAATAGGAGAGACTTCACTGTATTACTAAAGAGTTAAAATAATTTTAAAGGTTTTAGGATATTTTAAAAGATTTCGAGGAGCTTTTAATTGATTTAAATAATAAGAAGGTATTTCAAAGAACTTAAAAAATTTTATGATATTTTTCAACACTCCAAAGAATATTTCAAAGTTTCAACAAATTTCAAAGGAATTTCAAAAACTTGAAATCGTTTGAAATGACTTCAAAGGATTTTGACAATTTTAGCGTATTTTTAAATAGTTCAAAGCATTTTCAAGTGCTTTAAATAGTTTCAAAGGAATTTCAAAGAATTGGAAATATTTTGAGGAATTTTAAAGGATTCAGAAGATTATAAATATTTTAAAATAATTGTGGGTAATTAAACAATTCCAAGAAAGTTTCAATTTATTTCAATAATTTGAAGGGATTTTAAAGTATTTAAAATATTTTATGATATTTTAAAACATCCAAAGGCATTTCTAAAACATTAACCAAATTTTAAGGTATTTTCGAGGATTTTAATGATTTTAAGGGATTTGAAAACTTTTTATGCGGTTCCAAAGAAGGAATTTTATAATATTTCCGAAGGTTTTTAATTATTTTAAGGGATTTAAATAGTTTTCAAGGTATTTTAATAAATTTACCAAGATTTCAGAAAATATCTAATTTCATAGAAGTTCAAGGTATTTTACAATATTATCAAGAATCATAAAGAATGTATTTACAAGAAGTGAGGCATTTCGTGAGGTTTTAAAGATTTGAAGAAATTTTCAACGTTTTTTGCAATTAATTTTAATTAATTTTGAATACATCCCGAATTCTGATTAATCATTTATCCTGAATTCTTTTTAAATCGATCAATTCCACTCAATACAATTGATTTTTGTGAGCTTTTTATTGAATTCTTAGGTATTTCATTAAATTCTTTTGATTTCCCTTGATTTTTTTAAGCTCGTTTTAAATTTACTGAATTCAATGCATTTTTCATATTGTTTAATTGTCCTTAATTCATTTTAATTTTTTTTGCAATTGAACATGCATTTTTATGAATTTTATAGGATTTATCTCACTTTTCCTAAATATTGATTCAGTATTGTAAAAAATAAAGTTTCGGATTGGACCGATTCCTTCATTAGATTGTCTTATTTATTTTGCAGAAGTTAAAAATAAAATTTTAAATTATAAGAATGACATCTTAAGATGGAGATGGAGGCACATTCCACCATCCTTATAATTTTAATTTTTAACTTCTGAAGAATGTAATACGACAATCTGATGAGGGAATCGGTACGATCCCGAAACATTATTTTGTACAATACTGAATAAATAGTCTGGAAGAAGTCGAAGGAATAAGGTTTGTCCTTACAAATTCGAATTTTGTTGTTTCCTAGACGACATTAGAAGTTTAGAATTAATCTTGAATTGTTTTGCAGACTTATTCTACATTACAAATGTTACAAGATTAGCATTTTATCTTTAAATATCAGTGGTCAGAGTAATGAAAAAATAGGGAAAAATCGGGAAATTCTGAAAATAAAGTTTTGTCGTCGCCCTGTTCCCTTCTTTACAGGAAGATGAGGATTCCCAAGTTCGATTGGGAGAAGCCAACGGCGAAATCTAATTGCCAGATGGTATCTTTGGAATTAGAGGAAATAGCACACACGCGGAAATACATCATACATCATATCGATTCAACAAACCAAGGAAACCGGCAAACTGGCCAAGTGTCCCCAAGTTTGGGAACCTGAGTCGCAAGCGGACAGTGTTGGCCTCGTCCTGCCGCTTTCAATATGTCGGATGCCGAGTCTGGTACGTACGTGCCAACATAGTATTAAACTCAGATAGGCCTCTTACACTGATCTATTCGCAGAGTCACGAAGGTGGTGCGATAGTAACGTTTCGTGCGTGCTATCATATCGGATCGTTGCAATTTTCCGGTTGTCCGTCCAGGTTCAGTCCCAACCCCGTCCGGAATCCTTCATATTAAGGGTGCTCAAAATTTTCCATTTCCTTCTGCATTCGATATACGAAAGCATTTAAAACTTAACGAAATGAGACCACCGATTGTGAATTTTAATTTCGGTTCATAATTTTTTAAATGAAAGTTCATTACCTGAGTATTAATTTTCCAATGCAGAAATATGAAATATTTGCCGCAGGGCTTATAGAGTTTAGCGAATAACATTTTCAAACGATCGGTCTCTCAGGCAGTAACGTTTCGGTGTCATAGCTGGAAGGTTGCTTGTTCTATTCTCACTACCTGCACTTTTGTTATTTTTTCAGTTATTAAAACGTTTGCCAATATTTCTTTTCACTGTATCATGTTTTTCGTTTTTAAAATCTCGGTCATACTTTTAATTTTAAATGTAATTGGTAAAAATTATTTAAAAAATTAATAAAATTTATATAAAATACATTTTTTTGCAAAAAACATGATAAAGTTAAAAAAGTAAGTTATTATTTGCATAATTTTTGAAGATTGTTACTGCTTTGGAAAACTGATGCTCAGGTAATGAGCCTTCATAACAAAATTATGATTCGAGCTTAAAATTCACTATTGGTGGTTTCCCCTTGTAAATTAAAACCACATTTTCCGAATTATTAAAGGAAATTATTTTCGACAATTCAACGCTCAACATTTTTCTGCATCCCCATGGCTGCGAGTTGTAGTCACTTTTTTTAAATCACTTTTTAGTAACTTCTTAAATATTAAGTCACTATTGTCACTTTTCAAATTAAAATATCACCTTAGTCAATTCTTTAAAATTCGCCTTGATTTCTCATGGATTTTATCAGATTCTTATTCACTAATTTTGTTCAATATCATTTATCTAAACTCACTGGTTTTTTTTTTTTATTTTAAACATTTCGTTCTATTCCCTTAAATCATTTTTGATTAGTTTATATTTCTTACGAATTTGATTGAAATCTCTACAATACTTCTCAATTTATTTCAATTTAACTGAAATCAATGCAAATCTTCATTTAATTCCTTTGGATTTATTTGAAATTCACCCAGAATTCTTATTATTTAATACTTGATTCTTTTGAACTCTTTCTAATTCTTTTGAATTTGTTTAATTGAATCTGATTTTTTGTTAATTTACTTTAATTATTTTGAATTCACTTAATTCTACCCAATTGAGTGTTTTTTTATTTCATCCTAATGTCTTTTAAACTCTCCTTGAATTCTTCTGCATTTAATCAAATTCGTTTGAATTCCCTGGAATTTTTCTCAATTTATTGAAAATTTAATGTTTGTATATAATTGTTTAAAAATCTTTTTGTATCATTTTCAACTAACTTGATATTTTGTTTTTTATTTCGCTTTACATTTTTATGAATTTCGTGGAATTCAACCCAAATTCTTATTATTTTTCCTAAATTCTATTGAATTTTTTGGAATTCTCTTACATTTTGAGCATTCACCTTGCATTTTTTTAATTCTCTTAAATTCACTTAATTCTACTCAATTCAATGGATTTTTTTAGTTGCATTTTATTCACCCAAAACTCTTTTAAACTCACCTTGAATTCTTATACATTTTATTAAATTCTTTTGAATTCTTCTAAATTCACCTGAATTTTACTAAAATCAATGGAATATGTAGAATTTCATTAAGTTATTCTCATTGCACTTGAATTTTCTCGAGTTTTATTTAATCCATTTTTTAATTTTTTTTATTTATCCTGAATTCGTTCAAATTCACCTGTCATTCTTATAGATTTCATCGATTTCTGTTGGATTAAAGAGAACATTCGTCACATTATTAATGCATATTACTCTTTTAGTCAATTTTAGTTGCTTTTTTAATTAGAAATTAGTTACATTTGGTCACTTTTACGGTTTCAATAAGACATTTTTTTAAATTTCAGACTCTTGAATGTTTCATAGATCAGAGATAAATATTGTGAATTCACAAACTATTTCCTATAGAAGTTAGAATCACGCGAGAATTTCACTTCTTAAAAAAACCACTCACGTGATCTCATTACATTTAAATTTTGATTTCAATACTCTAGAGTTTAATAAAAGTTAATGATTTTCAAGAAAAACAGTGATAGGATTTAATTAAAGTCATGATTTAAAAATAATAAAAGCGATCCTTTTTTGATTCCCCATTTGCAAACTTTATGGTTCAGTAAACCGTGTTTGAAAGATGCATCCCCGTCACGCGAGAAAATTGCGCAATGATACTAATTCAACGACCATATGCTTTCTAATCATGTAAGAAGATAAATTTATTTCTCTGGTTAGATATAGTTTTGAAATTTATGATCCCACAAAAAAACACAATAAAGATATAATTTTCGCCTGGTATTTATAAAATTCGATATCTATTCGTAAAATATTTAGAACCTATATCATATTATTTGATACAATCAAATACTATCAAAAAATTTGAAAAATTCGATTTTGAATTTAATAGAAAGAAAGTATTGCAGATCAAATTAAAACATTTTTTTTTTCTATTAATATTCATTTCAACAAGTGAAAAAATAATTATTTCCGAGCAGATGATATATGAAGAAGATGTACGTTTTTATTACATAATTCTAAGTTTTTATATTTAATGGCTTAAAATATTAAAATAAAAATTTCATTTATATCGTCCTTTATAATACAATTAACTAAGCAAATAATTATCAGCGTCAAATTCTTATTTTATTGATTTTTTCATGCCCTTAGTTTGTACATAATATTTACAGAAGAGGGCTAGGATTTATTATTTATTTAAAAGATTTCAAGAGATTGTGAGACATTTAAACAAATTTTAACGGGGTTTCAAAGAATTTTTTAAATTTTATGAACATTTAAAAATATTTTATTGGATTTGAGAGTTTTTAAGATTTTTTAATGTTTCCAAAGAACTTCACAAAATGCCAAAGGATTTTTATCGGATTTCAATAGATGTAACAAATTTTTAAACATCCTTTAATATCTCTACAATTTTTAAAGAATTTTACAAGAATTAAGAGTTTTCGTAGGATTTCAAAGATTTACAGAGATTTTGAAATATTTCAGGTGATTTCACTGGATTTCAAAAATGCCATGCAATTTTAAAGAATTTCCGAAGATTTCAAATATTTCATATAAGATTTATAAGTTCCGAAAATTTTAATTAATTTTCCAGGATCTCAGAGGATTTCATAGGAATTCAGTTATTTCAAGGGCTTTCAACAAATATCAGATATTACGTAATTTAGCGGGATTATATAATATTTTTATGTATTTCAAAGAATTTTTTCTCACGATTTGAGGGATTTCGTAGAATTCCTAAGTATTTTCAAACATCAAAAATTTGGTGGGATACGTAAAACAATTTCAAGGAATTTTCAGTAGATTTCAATAATTTGTAGGGATTAAAAAAATATTAAAGATGTTATGGTTTTTTTTTTATAATTCCAAGAATTTGAAATATATTAGGATATTTTAAAAGATTCTTAGGAATTTTCAATTTAATTAAATAAATTTAAGGTATTTCAAAGGATTTAGACAATTTTAAATGTATTTTCAAAGATTCCAAGCAATTTTTAAAATATTTAAAAAATGTAAGGAATTATCATGCATTTTAATGATTTTAATTGATTAAAAATTTTCAGAATATTTCTAATAATTGCAAAGGATGTCCGGGCATTTAATTTATTTTAAGGTTTTAAGATTTCAAAGTTTGCATGGAATTGCACGGGTCTTATTTATCCTAACAATTCTTAACTTTGTCATATTTTTCCTTTGGACGTTAAATGTACAGATTAATTTTAATAAAACATTAATTCGTGTTTTATTTTGTTGTTTATTTATTAAAATTATATGTTTATAAATCATTTTAATGTTCTAAAACATTATAATTAAAGTAAAATATTACTTTATGTTTATTTCAAATAATTTCAAAATTAAAAAATAAGGCGAATATCGTTTATTGTCCGTTTTTCCACTAACTTAATTTGTCGCAAATAATGTTTATGTTTCCAAAGGATGAAGTAATTATGTACCAATTCTAACATTTAAAAAATATTTTTAGTCTTGTACGATCATTTTTGGACTTCTAAATCGGTTACTTCGATTTAAAAAAACACTTTAAATGTAGTTATTAAGTTTTCACGTCTTGAAGTACATTCAATAAGCTTTAATTATTAATCAATTTTAATGGAAAAAATAAACTGTTAAACCATTATATGACTGAAAAACTGTTTCTCTGCCGGATGACATAAAAACTGGGTAACATTTAAAAAGTGATTATATCTCTGAAACTATAAGTTGAAAGGAGAAAATACATTTATTTTCTAATTTTGCAATTAATTCTGAAAAATTACGTGTATTTAACAATTAGATCTTAGGCTTTTTTCTAAAGATATAACGGCATAAATTTGAAAAAGGCAGTCACGGAAACGGAATTTACTCATACTTAATTGTAATTAATTTTGCTTTTAAAAAATTAAAAAAGTATAATTAAAAAAATTATTTCTCCAAACATAAGCTTATAATATTCTAGGGACGCTATATTTTGTCAACTTTTTGATTTTCACCTATATCTACATTTGAGAGCCATTCCCAATTTCCCTGCAAATAAATTTCTTTATGGCTTTCAGTCAAAAGTTTTTGCCTCAGAATTGTTGTACGAGGTCTATCTGCACCAGATGTAATAGTGAATTCTGGTCAATATGGCTATGATAGTCCCTTCAAAGTAATCCCCTTTGAAACCCAGAACGTCGCATTCTGCTTCATTTCCCTTAACTCTTGAAATCGTTTTCCATTTAACGGATAATTAATTTGGAAAACAGTCCGGAAATTGCTGAATAAGCTTCAGTGTATGTTCAACAGCCGTGGAATGAATTTTGCAGCCACGTGGCTCATCCCCAAATCTTGGGTAAAAAGTTGCGAAACAATAGTTTTTGGAATCACCAGGTTTTCCTCTATTTCTTATTGTTAAACGACGCTTTCCGTTAATTAACACTCGCACTCGTTCCACATTTTGAAGTGTTTTGGCCTTTACGGGTGTACCAAAGCGAAGGTCAAGTTGCACTAAAATATGACCACCTTTAAATTGTCTAAACCACACTTTAAATAGCCTGGGATAACTCTTAAGGTCAACCTGTTGTTGTATAGAATATGATTAGAGTCAGGATATTCTTGTTCACAGAGAAGGTGGGGTTTCATTGACTCCTATGGTCTCGTATAAAGTTCAGGGTATAAGGAGTATTCGTTGAGCAAATCGTTTATGAATAAATAAATTGCACATTCATGACGCAAAACCTTGTCGCTATATTACACCTATATGTCAAAGTTGCGTATTGAAACTTCAAGTAATACAGCTTATGGTGCTAGAGTCATCGAACGACATTTATCGAGACTATGTTTTCGAATACAAAAATAGATGTTGAATTGTCCCTTTATAGACTTCTAGGAATCTTGCCAATTGACCTTAAGCAAGCATTACCTAAATACCTAACTCAATTTTTAATTTAGCGAATTAGTTTTCAATTTTGAAATAAATTTATCAAAATAATCAAAATAAATTTTCTTATGTTTCAATTTTTTAAAAATAAAAATGTATGTCTGAAAAGTCTGTTGAATCTAGAAAGTATTTTCTGTACATTAAGGAATAATCACGAAAGTTAATGGAGAAAAATAATTTGGGGATATCATTGGGCCGAAAATACGAAGAGTTTTAATTTCATTATAATTAATGGTCCGAAATCGCCCGTAAAATTTTTTCTCTGAAATAATATGCACGGGATTTTTTCTGCAATATAAAGAGAATATTCTCTATGTAGTTTAGGCATCTCGCACGAAAAAAAGTTCTTTTCATCGTCATTAACGAAAAAAGCGCTTTTTTTGTTTCAACGATTTATTCAGGGGTACTGACGAAATTTTAAATTTTCTAGAAATGGTTACGACGCCATTGCATATTATAGAAAAGTGTTTAAAAGCAAAATTAAACTGGAGAGATTTCTGCAAAAGATTAAAAAAGAACCTTACATGTCTAATAGGCGTCGAGTCATGATTCTTCAAAGAACCCCGATATAAGAAAAGAGGTTAAAAACCCCAATTTCTAATGTTTATATCTGTATTTTGGTACCTGTTAATTTGATGAAAAAATGTTCTTCAAGTTTATTTCGAGTAATTGTAAACAAAATAAAAAAACAATAACGTAACCTCAACAGGTCATATGTTATTGTCTCCCCAAAATTGACAGCTTTTAACCTACTTTTCAGGGCTAATTGCTCGTGTTGAATTTTTTTAAACTCCTATTTATGGGTAAAGCTACGTAAATGATGCTAGCACAAAAGTTCTATTGCAAAAATGTAGGCGTAAATCCAAACAAAAATTTTTCTAGTCTTCACAGGTAAAGAATTATGGCTTCATAATACACATTTTTTATAAATAAATAAAGGTAGAAGCTAATAATTACGATAGCTTTCAGTCTGGAAGATGTCGCAATTATTAGGTTCTGTCTATATTTATTTATAAATTAGAATTTTCCCAGGCGTAAAAAAGAGAAAAAAAATTCTTTTTATAAATCACATATTTTTGCGTAAAATTAAAATAAAATAACCTGTTTTAGTTTTTACAGGTCACGAGGTATGACCATGAAACGCGAGATGAAACATTGACCCTTTCCATTTGGAAGGCTCTGTATATCTACTGTAAAAAGTACTGTGGCCGTATTTGAACATTTTGGTGGTATATGCATCTGTAGTACAGATACACTGTTGTCTCATTTTTCGCTAAAAAACAATTGCTTAAATATTTTTTAAATAATAATCTTCAAACTATCAATTGTGTGCATATTTTAAGTATTCCCTTTGTGCAAATTACTTATAAAATATCTGTTATCGAAAGTGAATGAAAGAAAAATGATAACTAAACTGTTTTTACATTTTTCATCGTAGAGGTAACAATTATTGTTAATTATTGATATTAAAAGAATTCGTAAACAAATTAATTACGTAATCATGCAATGAATGAAAAACTAATTAAATAATTAACTAATTTATTGAATGATTGACTGATAAATTAGTAAGTGTGTAATCCGTCTCTTGATACTAAACGTATTTTATCAGTCAATCATTCAATCAATTAGTCAATTATTTAGTCTTTAATTTCAAAATACACCAAAAAGGAAGAAAAATTTGTTCATTTTTGTTTAAATTATATATTGGGACTAGGAAATTGGCTTCGAAATTTGCATAGTTTGCCGACGAAACAACATTTTTTGTTTTTTTAAGGTTTACATATAAAATTTTTCTGGAAATTAGTCCAAGAATTAAAATTTAATATTTTTAATTTTCCGTGATTTTACCGGATGATTTCGCTAGCTTGGGAAATTTTAATCTTTAAAAATGTACAGAAATTTGTTGCAAGAAGTTCCTAAGAGTATTCTCGAAATTTTCGGTGACCTTTGAAAGAGTTCAATGCGCTTTCTTAAAAACAAATTTTAATGCTAGGTAATTTCTCCAAATTTTTATTATCATATTTCCTAGGAATTTTCCAAAAATAATAAATAAAAATAATGTTACCTACTAAATTCTTACCTGAAGTTTAGAAATAAATTTTATTTGCTAAAAATGTTTCAGAAATTTTTATTTCTTACAAGCTTTCTTACAGTTTCAAAAAAATTGCTGGTGTTTTTGGAGACATGTTTATCCCTAATTGTTTGTCGAGAACCCGGGACATTACTTTAGATTTTTCCTTAAAATTCTCTGGATTTTTCCGACTCATTTATATTGATTAAGAGTAATAAAATAATAATGAAAAAAAATGTATTGATAAAATTGGAAATATTTTAATGAAATTGAAATTAATATTGTCAACTATTAAATTTCGTTTAAATCTGAGTTTCGTAGGTAAATTGAGTATCAAAAGAAAATAATCGTGAGTACTTGTGGCCACATAGCAGGACAGGAAATGAGGGATCTCTGGCCTATCACGGCGGCCACGCGAATTCTGAATTCAGGATTCTCGTGTGCGAACCTCGTCACGAACGACGTGACGTGAAAATTGGTCGTAACGTGATTCTCACTCTGGAGGTATTTTACGAACATATATATCATGTGCTAACTGAAGAACGTCTAGTCCTAGTTGAAAATCATCAGTCTCATTCGGAACCTCAACGAAGAGCAACCCTCCTTATAATTAAAAAAAATGACTCATGAGGGTCGCGATCCACTCGAACACACAAGTCTCTATCAAAGAGCCGGTCAGAATGATAAAAATCTTAACTCTAGAATTTCGAATTTTTTGTATGATTAATTTAGCTTTATACTCTATCTGATGACAATTTTCAAGAAAATTCTAAGCACTCTAAAGTTGTTTAATTTGACAATGTTTTAGTGTCCACCCTCTATCGTCTTTTCTGCATTATCATTAAAAATAAATCCAACTCCAACTTAATATTCGAAAATTCTGAAACTGATTGCAGACAGCGATGACAGCGACGCAGAGGGAGGTCTCGGGAATGTGAACAAGTTGGTGATGCGTCCCCCAGGACATAGTGGAAAAGCGAAAAAAGGGCACCTCTGCTTCGACGCCTCTTTCGAAACCGGAAACCTTGGTAGAGTGGACCTTGTTTCCGAATTTGAATACGACCTTTTCATCCGTCCTGATACCTGCTCTCCTCGTCTTAGACTCTGGTTTAATTTCACAGTGGACAATGCCAGATCAGATCAGAGAGTCATTTTCAACATAGTTAACATCTCTAAGAGCAAAAACTTATTTCGGAAGGGTATGACACCACTTGTAAAAAGCAGCAGCAGACCAAAATGGCAAAGAATTCCCAGCAGACAGGTCTTTTACTTCAAATCTGCTCAGCACCAGAATCATCATGTCCTTAGTTTTGCCTTCTCCTTTGATCGAGAGGATGAAGTATACCAGTTTTGTCTAACATATCCCTATTCCTATACTAGATACCTAGGCTACCTGGATAATTTGGCTTTAAAGTACTCCTGGGTAAGAAGGGAAAACTTGGCTTGTTCGATTCAAAAGAGAAAAGTGGAGTTAATCACAATTGCCTCAAATGAAAAGAGTGAGGAACATCCTAGAAAAGTTGTTGCTGTACTTGCAAGGGTTCATCCTGGCGAATCTCCGTCTTCCTTTGTCTGCCAAGGTCTCATGGATTTTTTGGTCAGCAATCATCCGATCGCCAAGGTCCTCAGGGAATATGTTGTTTTTAAAATTGTTCCGATGCTCAACCCTGATGGAGTCTTTCTTGGAAATTATAGGTGGGTTGGGTTCAAATCAATCTTCAAATTCTAGTTAATGGCTACTTGATTAGAACACTGGGAATATTGGAAAATTACCGCAAATTTTTTGTGATAATGAATTTATTTTCTAACTGAATTTTTAAATTCTTAGTTGTAGCAGAAAAAAACCTGATAAGTGAATTTAAATGTCACTTTATATCTTGGAAAATAATGTGAGAGAATAGTCAAAATACCCTTTAGAGATTAAAAAAAAACTGTTTACATTTACAGAATCGTTCTGAATTTTAAAGACAAATTTTAATGTTTAATTTTCTGAACTTTTGATCATTTATTCATCAGATCGGTAAATTTTGAATTACTTAGTTCGGAAATTTTATACATAATTTGAAAATTTACCATTTAGAATGTTTACTTTCAACCTGCCAGCGAGTCACTTTTTCACTTAAAAAGTTAAAAAATCATAAAATTGTATAATTTTGAAACCATGACCTTCATATAATAACAATAATATTAATAACATAACCCCAATACCAATAATATTAATGGTTGACATTTTTGAATTAATTCTTCTAAATTCAGTTATTGTAACTCACAAATAATGAAAAAAATATATTTTTAAAGATTGTGAAATTAAATTCATTAAAATGCTGTTTTTTCAAATTTAAACCTTTAAAAGTTGAAACATTTTTTCAAAGGAGCAAAAAAAACTGTTTAAAATAGAAAAACTTTAAATTGAATGAGTTGAAAAATTCACACGTTTTTTGAATAATATTTAATTTAATGCTTCTTATTTAAATAATTTCAAATTGTAGACGCTGTAAATGTAATAATTTCAGTTTCATACTTCGAAATTTGAACAGTTTTAAATTATCAGCTCTTAAAATTGAATAGTTTTTAATTGAATTGTTCAAAATTATACAATATAATTTCCAGTTGGATTAGAAAACCAGGGTGATCAAGGGAACGGGAAATATATTTCCCGCTCACGTGATCACCCTGGTTTTCTATAGGGAATTTTTCGAGGACGGAAAAAACTGGGAAATAACAGTAAATTTATTTTTTGACCGAGAATTTCACAAATTGTTGAAAACAGATCTAACTAGCGAATCACTTAAAATATCACAAATTTTATATCACATAATAATGATTTTCAAAACTGAACTGTATTTCGAGTGTTAAAAATTAAACAATAGTTGAATTCACAAGACGATTCTGAATATTAAAAATGGAACAATTTACAGATTTTAACGATAAAAAATGAACTTTTTTAATTCAAAAGCCTTGGTAATTAAATAAACTTAAACATCCGATTGAAACCTTATAAACTATTTTCAATTTGTAACAAATTTTGAATTGATAGTTTCATAATTAAACGCTTTTATTCAATTTCAAATCCTATTCAAATATTGATCTCTCTAAAATATTCCATTATTCACCTAGTCAATTTCAAATGTTTAAATTAAATTAAAAGGAATTTTTACAAAATATTTCGCAATGTTTGACTATTTATTTAAAATGAGAAATTATAAATGAAATATTCAAAACTATAGATTTTGAAATTTATTTGTTTAAAATAGAAGGCCTTAAATCGTTAAAATTTTAGAATGCTAAATTTAAACTTTGAGCGTTGCCATTTTAATTGTTCCGTTTAAAAAAGGTTTGAATTTCACAATTCCAATTTTAAAAAGCATTGAAGAAATTTTGGTATTGAATTTTTTTTCCGAATTGTAAGAGAAGTTTTTTTGTATTCTACAATTTTATTGTTCTGAAATCGGGCATATTTTATGTTCTTAACATTTTCATTGAGTTTGAAACGAGAGAATTAAATTTTTTAATTTAAATTGGAACATTGTTATTTTAAAATTTTTTTTTGCGTTAGAAGAGAAGAAAATTTTGCTCTTATTTTTATTTTTACTGAATTCAAGAGTTCAACTTTCAGTGCTTTAATTCGCAGTTTTGTGTCGAAAATTTGAAATTAAATTGTTCAGTTTTAAGAGTTTTCATTTTTTAATCTCAATGACAGTGAACAATTTTTGCGAACCGGAAAATGACCAGGAATTTTTTCCTTGATTAAAACCGTCACCCTGAAAATGTTTAGATTGGAAAATACAACATTTTTTGATTGAATTCTAATAGTTCAAAATTGTGCAACTCAAAAGTGGATGCCTTTAAAACAATTTCCCATTCCAAATTAGAAACGCTTCAAGTTTTACAATTTATAATTGAAACATTGGGTAAAATCTGTCTGGTTTTCAATTTAAACTGCTGAAAATTGTACCAGTTTCAATTGAAATTTAATTTCTTTATAATTGAACCATTTTGAACGATTCTTTCGCAGTATATCCAAAATTATTGTCCTCAATTTAAAACTTTGGAATTGTTTTCTATTTTGAAAATGTTCAATATTAAAAGCTTTAAATTTGTACAAAATTGAACGTTTGAGTTTGAAATTATCACATTATCGTTCATGGGAATGTAATAAAGTTGTCAAATGTATTCAATTTTGAACCTTTAATTTTAAACACATTATATTTCAAATTGTTTTAAATCATACTCGTTAATTTAAAGATTATTTTATGAATCAAATGAAAAATTTATGAATTGGAACCTATTAAGGATGCACAAATGAAAGATAGTTAATTTATTTTTAGATCCACCTTGATGGGTATGGATTTGAATAGATCCTGGAACAGAATTTCCGATTGGATTCATCCTACGCTAGCAGCTACAAGGTCTTTACTAGAAACTCTTGATAAGGATCAGAAAAATCCCTTGGATTGTGTCCTGGATCTGCATTCTCATACAAACGCTACTGGTGTTTTTGTTTATGGGAACACGTACGACGATGTTTACAGGTAAACATTTGATGGTTAAAAATTTCACTGTTGTTTTTCATAATTTTACCCTTTTGAAAAATTGACAAACATGTAACACACGGCTGCCAGCCTCTTAGGTACGAAAGACACATTGTTTTACCGAAACTACTTTCTCAACAAGCTGAAGATTACGAAGCTGGATATACAATGTACAATCAGGATTTGCATAAATCAGGAACTGCTCGTCGATACCTTTGTTCCATATTGAGTGAACATGTAAATTGTTATACTATTCTCGTCTCCATGTATGGATATTCTCGAAAGGGAATTCCGGGAATTTTACCTTACACGGAGGAAGGATGTATCCTTTTATTATGTTAAAGATCGCCTTAGAATCAATTGTGTTGAAAGGCAATGAAATTGCATATCATTATTATGAAATTACGAGGGGCTAACCACTTTGATTTTTTGTGTAAATTAGATTCAAATATTACAGATTACATATAAGCTTACAGAATATTACGTGGGATTACGCAAGATCACATAAGATTACACAAGATTACACAAGATTACATGATATTACATATGGGATTATATAAGATTACATTGGATTACATAATATTATATGGCATTTGAAAAGATTAAAAGAGATTTCTCAAGATTAAACGGGATTAAAATTGAGGAACGCAACTGAAAAAAAGATATCAAATCACTAATAAATTAAGGGACTGTGTCGTATACTCACCAAAATTTAAAGATTTAATTGCGGGACTAATGCAGAAATATAATTGATGTTTACAATTTTTTCTTGAGTTTGTTTTCCTGCCATAAATTAGGGATCTGAAAAAAAATTGTCTATGATTTTAAGAATTGAATTTACTCATGTATTTTGAAAATAAAACCATAATTTCGTATAAAAAATTAAAACTTACAACAATAATTATTTTAACAATATTTTTCGTAATTGAATTTTTTCTTACCGTCGCTTCTTACCAATTTTTAATAAATTATAACTTAAAAAAATAGTTCTGAAGATTTCATCCGCCGAAAAATTTTATTTAAAAGTTGGAAATAGCAGAGTTGAAGTGATATTCAATTGCAAAAAACATTGTGAAAATAAATGTTTTTTCTAAGTCTTAACGTTTTTATAAATTTAATTTTTTCATCGTAAGTAATATTATTTTAATTCTTAAAATCATCCAAAAAAATTTGTTTTCAGAGATATATTTTTGGGCGCAACTCTTACAGGATTGAACAAACAACTAAGTTTATTTTTTTTTGAATTTGAGGATAGTGAAAATATAGTTGTATATTTTTAAATATTATTTTTCCTCCTAAAATACAAATATAATTAAACACTGAATATCATTACTTCAGGAAAGGTTTTTGAAATATGTTACAACTTTTCTGCTAGAAAACGAGGCATTGCTGTTTGGCCGTGAAACCGGAAGTGTGACGTGTCAAGATCCCAAAGTAGTTTTCATAAGGCTTCCCATATCTTTTATAATATTTTGTTCTCTCTACAGCATTTAGAAAATATATTATCCAAAATTTATGCAACGATCCTATTAATTTGATAATTGCACAGTGAAGCAGAATAAAAGAAATATATTCCAAAGAAGGTTACAAGATATTACAAGGGATTTCACAAGATTACATGGGATTGCGTAGCAGAATGTACATCATATTACAACAGTCGTTAAACTCTCATTACATTATTGGATTAAATACTTATTTAAAGTGTTTTCCTCCTTCTAAAATGAACTGTCGCTCTGAGCATAAATTACAGAAAGCTTCTAAACTTGTTTTGCATGGATGTAAGCTTTACATCAAAGCGTTACCTTAGAGAAACCTCGCTGTACCTGTAGGTCTTCCGATCTAGTTGGCCTAATTAGACACTCTTGTTAAAGTGGCCTTTCTCATGCAGGTGGAAAAGGTGTTTAAAAATATTCAGGATGGTCGTAGGTCAGAAAAAACATGGAACAATAATAACTGTAAAGGATAATAAATTTGAAATTCTGAATTTGAAACTGTTTTATTTCAATTATAAAATATTCATTTTAAAAAATTTTAAAAGATCAGTATTCTGGTTTTTGAATATTAATGGTCAAAGAAAAATTAGGCAATTTCAAAATTAAGTTTTGCGGGCACCCTGATATAATATTTTTTTCTAGTAATTTATTTGCCTTGTTTTTCTATTTCTCTATTTTTTTGTAGTTGCTTTCTCCTGATAATTATATTTTTATTTAGAAATGTAATTATTTGATTGTAAACTCAACAATTTTAGTTAAAAAGTCCTTTTTGGTTGAAAATTACGCTTCTTGGGTTGAATTTTACTATTATTTTTCATTTTAAATAAAAATTTGTACTGGTTTAAATATATAATATTACATTATTCATTAAAAACTCATATTTTTTTGTTGATAAATGAGCTACTTTCTTGAAAGTTGAACTAATTTGTTAAAAAATCATTTTTTTAAGATTCATCTTTTTTTTTTTAATTCCTTTGTTTTATTGAAAATGATTTTTTCTAACTACAAATTTAATCTTTTGAAATAGAAAATTCAACTGCTTCGATAAAATTTGAGTAACTTTGTTTAAAATGTATTTTTTGGTTGAAATTTCATCTCTTTGGTTGAAAATTTAACTATTTTGTTGAAAATAAATTGTTTTTTGGCTTAAAAGTTGAACAATTTGTATAACTTTTTTTTTCTTGACTGGAAAATCTTTATTTGTTGAAAATTCGTCTTTTTGGTTGAAAAATCCATAATTTTAGTCATAACCCAGTGGGCACAAAATTCGGCGATGTCTTTACGACGTCGTTACGACATCTTTACAACAACTTTACGACATCCTATGTCCATGTCGTTAAGGTGTATTTACGATATCGTAAATAAGTCGTATGATCTTACGACGTCTTTACGATATCGCAAAGACCCCGAAACGACGTAGACATAGGATGTCGTAAAGATGTCGTAAAGATGTCGTAAAAATGTCGTAAGAATATCGTAAAGACTTTGCCAAATTTTGTGCCCACTGGGAATTTCATCTCCTTGGTTGAAAATTGGACTACTTTGTTAAAAATTCGCTTGTTTTTTAAATTGGAAAATTGTTATCAACTACAAAAATGAACCTTTCCATTTTTGGTTGAAAATTAAACTTTTTTATTTAAAAATTCATGTTGTATATCAAAAATTAGTCTTTTTTGGTAGAAAATTATTCATCTTGGTAAAATTTGTCTTTGTGTCTATTTTGCTTTAAGGTTCAACTATTTGTCTATAAATTCAACTGTTTAGCGAAAGATTTTTTTTTTTAATTCAGCAATTTGGTTTGTTATTATTATTAAGATTATTATTATGAATTTGGTCTTTAAATATTAATGGCCAGCGAAAATAAAAAATTCATCAGGGAATTTCGAAAATTAAGTTTTGCGTTCACCCTGAATATCAGAATGATCTAAAAATAAATTAAAGTGAATTGAATTGAATGAGATAAAAACTCGAAAGTCATTGATTAAGAAAATAGAATTTGAATTCGATGAATTTTGTACTATATTGGTTTGTACGAGAATAGATTCTTTAATTAACTTTGGACCTCTATCAGAACTTTTTGCAGGGTTTTTCGCATATAAATATATTTTTTGTAATTTGCCATCTGCTTCTGGATTTATACGTGGGCAGTAGGGATAATTGGAGAGCCTGTATATGACCTTAACCAGAAATTTAAATAGATTACAGGGTGGGTAGAAATTTGGCTCGTGTATTTCTAGAATATTACAAGCTCACTGGACTAATTCCCTCGAGTCTTCCGGATAAACCCTCGGCGAAACGAGGACGCCAATCTCGTCAAAGATACCGTGTTCCTCGAGAACCTCGTCCCAGGACAGCCAGGACTCCAGCTCCTCTCCATCTCGCCAGTATGCACGAGTAAATATTGTTTTTCAATTATTACTATCCATTTTTTACAGGAAATGAAAGCGACCCTTGATCATTTTCAAATAAATTTAACCTGGTAGGCTCTCCAGTGACAAACCTCAGATCCACGCCACTACTGGCACTTTTTTACACTGTTTTTTTAACGGCGCAATTATTTGGCTACTATTTTTAAATAATGACATAAGTGCAACTATTTTCTGAAATGTCTCGCTAATGCAATTTTTTAAATTTGCCTGTAAAGATATTTTAAGACTTTTTCGCTAGCTTGGCTAAAATAACGTATGTGCCATCTCAAAAATCAAAGATTCGACATCTTTTAAAGGATTTTAAAGATTTAAAAAATTTTCAAATAATTTCGACTGATTTCTAACATTTCCACGAGATTTTAACAAATTCCAAGGGTCTATTTTAAATGTTTCTACGGGATTTTAGAAAACTTCAAATGTTTCAAGGAATTTAAAACAAGATTCATTAGATTACAGATAATTTTTCAGAATTTTAAGAGATATTTCGAGTTTCTCCACATTTTACGGGATTTCAAAGTCTTTCAAGGGTTTTTCTAGGGATTTTACTGCCTACGCGATTTTATAGGAAATAATGTTTATAGAAATTTCAATGTATTGGAAATGATTTAGAAGATTTTAGGGTATTTTAAAAGATTCCAAACAAATAAACAGATATTTCAAAAGTATCAATGGACTTCAAAGATTAAAACATTTTTTAAGGCATTTTAAAATATTTTAAAGAATTCAAGATGGACGAAGTATCCAAATATTTCTCCAAATTTTAAACATTTTAAATAATATTGTGTATTTTAAAACATTCCGAGGAGTTTCACGAGATTTAAAAAAATGTAGTATTATAGAAAATTTGAAGAGATTTAACTAAAGAATTTCTAAGGATTTCGTTAGCTTACAGAACATTAAAAATAGTTCAAGCAATTTGTTCGGTATTTACAAAATTTCAAGGAACTTGAAGGAATTTTACAGTATCTGAAGAATTCACAGAATTTCCGAAAAATAAAAGCTCCATAAGATTATAGGATATTTCAAAAATTTTCAAGAGATTCAACAAAATTAGAGAGTTTTTCAAGGATTTCAGAAAATTGCAAAGCTTTTAGGGTATTTGAAAAGATTTCAACAGATTTCTAGGGGCTTCATCAGATTTAATGGGATTCTAGAGGTTTTCAAATATTTCATGTTTTTTTGATGATATTTGAACGATATTAAATATTTTTAGATGTTTTGCGGAAGTTTACTCGATTTTTGTGGTATAACTATGGATTTCTCAATATTTGAAGAATTTTATCGATTTAAAATAATCTAAATGTATTTTTAAGAATTTAGAGTATTTCGAATGATTCCAACATTTTTACGGACTTTCAAAGAATTTCATAAGATTTTAAACAATTCAAAGGAATTAAAAAAGTTAAGGCTGGTGACCTCAGCATGAAAACAAAAACATAAACCCAAGACGACTCTCTCGGCTCCAGTTCTACCTCTCCACTCTCCCAACCATCCCCTATTAACTGAAGTTTTTGGTGGGACTGACGTTAGAACTACAATCTCCACCATGTGTCGATTTGATACTTAACTTTGACATGATTTCGACTCAGAAAATAAACTTATTGCATAAAGGTGTTAGTTGGGCGTATAATCTAAACAATGAATAATACAAACT
>NC_046662.1:75269983-75271469 GCF_010883055.1 Belonocnema kinseyi | reverse complement strand
GCCACCGTGTTTAAGCATTTCAGCGTTAATACCGTCTATCCCGGCAGCCTTACCGTTTTTCTAGTTCTTAATTATATACCTAACCTCAGTGACACAGACTTTCTCAATTGAGTTTTCCATCGCATCGTGTTCAACATCGCAGTTGTGGTGTCCTATAGCTTCATCTCCGAATTGTTTTCTGAAATAGTCTCTGAAAGCCTCTAATATTCCGTCTGCATTATATAGCATTTCCCCCTACTATTTCTCATGTTGACAATTTCTGTACTTTTGTTTCCTTTCATTTTTTTTAAAGTAGTTTCCTGCTTCCTTCAAACTCGTTTTGTATTTTTATCTCTTCTTCTGCTCTAATTGTGTCTTTACTTTCTTTAACTAATCGTTTAAGTATCCTGTTTTCGCGTCTATAATCATTTCTACGTCTATTTCTTTCTTCATTGCTAAGACCTGCGATGTTCAAAGTTCTCTTGTACGCTTCTCTTTTTGCTTTTTGGGCAGCCTGAATTTCATCATTCCACCACGCATCACCAGACATTCTTCCTACAACTGCGGTACCACACACTTCGATCTTACATCTAACAATGATCTCCCGTAACTTTGTCCAGGCGCCCTCTATATCTTAGTTTTTCATACGGTCGTTCTATGTTGCCCTATCTATGCTTTCGATTATCTTATTTTGGAAATCTGTTCGTACATCCGGTTCCTGTAGGTTCTCAATATTGATTGGCGTTTCTTTTGTTTTCTTGGTTCTCTTTTTTCTCCATCCACGACCTAAGTTAATTTTTGAGATCAGAAGGTAATGATCAGTATTACATTCAGGACCCCTCATGACCCTTGTATCTTTGACTAACTCTCTTAGTCTTTCATCCGCAACAACAAAGTCAATTATACTGCGGCTATTTCCTTTAGACCAGGTGTACATGTGGATCATTTTATGCCTAAACCAAGTATTTGTAATAAACAGACCCCTATCTAAGCATAGACCAACTAATTTATCTCCGTTATAGTTTGTTCTTGGATCCCCAAAATTACCCAATACTCTTTCTGTATCCTGATTTTGGATGCCCACCCAACCGTTCATGTTTCCTAGTAGAATTACTCTTTCCCCATGTTCGCAAATGTTTATTGTGTCATTTAAAGTGTCCCAGAAGGCGTCTTTTACTTCTCTAAGATCACTGTCACCCGGCGCGTAGCATGCTATGATAAATAGTCTTCTGATTCCTACTTTCATTCTAGCCCACAGCAATCTGGGGGACACGAAACCATGGTCTCCGAGATGCTGCTTTGCTCTTTCATTCAAAATCAGACCTACTCCTTGTTTACCATGTGATTCACATTCTACTCCTGACCATATTTCAAATCCGCCTTTCAACACGCCGTTTTTTATGTATTTGGTTTCGCATCCCTTTTTCTTTGTTTCAGACACACAAAAAATGTCTAGTTTCTTCACGTCCATAGTTTCACGCAATTCTTTTACCTTGAGATCATTTAC
>NC_046662.1:75245822-75269883 GCF_010883055.1 Belonocnema kinseyi | reverse complement strand
CAAGGAGTTAGACAAGGATGCGTTATGTCTTCATGGTTATATATATTATTTATGGACAAGTGTTTAAGAATGGCTCTCTTCGACGAAGAGGGTGTGGATCTCCAAACAGTAAGACGTGGGTTAGCGTTCGCAGATGATAAGGTTGTTATGGCAGAGTCTATCGAAGACTTACAAAGAATCTTGAATAAACTAGATGCAAGCATGAAGAGCATGGGCCTCAAAATTAACGCAAATAAAACAAAAACGATGGTGTTTGAAGGAAAAAGTGAGAAAACACTATGCAATATTCTATTAAATGATGAGAGAATTGAACAAGTTGATAAGTTCGTATACCTTGGTAGCTTATTTACTTGGGACGGGAAGATAGATGAGGAATTAGATAGACGAATAAATGAAGGTAGTAAGGTTATTGGTAGAGCAAGTCCCCTTATCAGAAGTAAAAATATATCAAATAAAGCTAAAATGGCAATACATAATTGCATATTTGTACCGACAGTACTATACGGTAGCAAGAAATGGACTTATCAAGAAAAAGATAAGAGTAAAATTAACGCAATTGACATGAGATTCATGCGCATAATATGCGGGAAAACCCTGATGGATATAGTAAGTAACGAGACAATTCTAAAAGAATGTGGTGTAGAAGAGACGCTAGTAGACACATGGAAAAGAAATTGGTTAAGATGGTTCGGACATGTTGAGAGAATGCCAAATGAACGACTAACGAAACAAGTGTATCAAGGTAAAGTAAATGGCAGCGTGCTCAGAGGCAGACCGCGGAAAGAATGGTTAGAATGTGTGAATGAGACCCTAGTTAGAAGAGACATAAGAAGTCACAGAAACACGAGAGCCTGCGTGAAAAAATGCATGGACATAAAAGAAGCTAGAGAAGTATGCCAGGACAGGAAAGTATGGCGGCAAATAGTTAATAAAAAGAGTGTCAGTAGAGTGAATAAAGCCTGAAACAAAAGACCTTGGCCACTAATGGACCCAAATGGGGAACCTTACATAACGACTTCGTGAGGTTCTTCGCTTGGGGTGATTGCTAGAGAGCTTGATCAGCAACCTGGGTCGGAGCAGTGTTGCGGAACGAACGTGTTATATACTTAAATAGCACGAGAATTCTGGATCAATCTAAAAAATCTCTATCGCTTCCACACACTACCCCTTTCCCCTACCCCGAAAGGGAAATGGCTTAATGGTGTAATAATAAAAAATAATTCAGGATATCAATGACATTTAAAAAATTGCAATGGATTCTAATAGACTTTTGGCAAACTTTATGGAATAAATTGAATGAAATAAATTTTCAAATGAACTTTTAGGGATTTCTACTTATTTCAAGGGATTTCTACGTATTTCAAGTGATTTTATCTTATTTAAGGGATTCATAGGATTTCTAAAGAAGTTATGAAAATTCAAATTTCAAGTCATTCTTATGATTTCAAAAGATTTAAAAATATTTGCGAATTGGCCAGCAATTTGTAGATGACTTCAACAGATTTTAGGGGTTCTTGAAGGATTTCAACAGATCTTAAAGCTTTTAGGATATTCAGAAAGATTTCACGATGTTTTATGGGAAATTGTATATTGAATATCAGATTACAAAAATACTTAGACCCTTAATTTATTATTTCAAAAATTGCATGGTACTATTTTGCTACTATTTTTGTAAATTTATGCAACTAGTGAAACTATTTTTAATTTTTCAAAAAAAATACGAGGCTTGCATTGAGATTCTAAACTAAAAAAAAAGTGAAAAGGGAATTCAAAATCGTCCTTAATTAAATCGTATAGGAAATATTATAGTATATTGGAAAATATGAAACTAATCTATTTGATTACAATCTTCTTTTATATCATTAAAAAAGTGATACAATTAAGTCGCATGAAATTATAAAAAAGGGCCTAAAGTTTCTAAACAATAATTTATCTTCAGTAATGCAGTTTAAAAGTTGTAAAAAAAGAACAATGAAAGATTTTTTTAAATCCAAATTTCAGTTGTAGAAATACTGCTTTGCTGCTATTTCATAAATTAAAAAAAACTATGAAATTTCATTTCTATTGGGGTTTTGCTACAGAATCCCTAATAAAAAATTTAAAGCGGTTTTGAATTTGGCATACTTTTTAGGTTCTAGTTTGTTTAAAAAATAAATAAAGTAGATTACAAAGTTGAAAAATTTTTGTTTCAGTATTTAATTTTAATTTGATTCCTTTCGAAATTCGAATCTTTTCTTTTTGAATTCTTAAGAATTAGAAAGGTTACTAATTTTAAATGTTTTCAAATCAGAAAAACTTTGAAATTATGGTTATGAAACGAATTATTTTATTTAACCTTGTTTATTCTTCAAGTCATTAACATTCAAATTTCGTTCAAGTTGAAACTTGATTATTTTTGGAGAATGAATTGAAACTATTTTTTATATTTGTAATTCAAAGTCTTCTAAATATTAAGGTTTTCTTTTTGAAATTTAAAAATTTTCAACGATATAAATTTAAAAACAAAATAACTTTTATTGCTTGAAATAAATATGTAATATTATTCAAGTTTTAACGCTTCCAATTTCATATTTTTAACCATGCAATGTGATTCAATCAAATTGCTGCTTTCAAAACTTCTTACATTCGAAACTATCTATTTTGGAACGATTTTTTAATGCTCTCGTGATTTTTATAAAATATTATTTACTTTAAACGTTTTAATTATTGGGTTTTATTGAATGAAAGCTTATTTTCCCGAGAAAAAGATTCTCTACAATTGGGTAACAAAAATTGGATGCAATAAAGTTTAAGAGATTCTTGTTTCGGTAAAATAAGCTTTTCTTCAATAAAATTCTCATCACTTAAAAAAATTAATTAAAAAGTTTGGTGGAAAATAAATTGTTTTCATTCAATAATTGTTGTATGTTTAAAATTTTTATCATGAAAAGTAATCATTTCTCTCTTTAACAACGCCATCAATAATAATATTGCAATTATTGAAAGTATAATTGAATACATTTTCCCGAGATCTTTGAAAATTCCAATTTGTAAAAGAACGAATGGTTTTAACTTTAATTTTTTGATTTTTGAATACTTCAAACTTGAAATTACACTCGTTTCCCTTTTTTCAAATACCCATTTCCCCCATTCTAGATAAACTTCCCCTTCCTCCGATTTTCTCTTTAAATATATGATATTTAATAATATAATATTTGAATTACGTGGAAACTTTGTGAAATTTGTAAATTTATGTATTTATTATACTTAATTAAATTTTTGTTACAGCTATCATTATTGTTATTACAGCTAATTCGTCTATGAAAATAACAAAATATACATATCTGTACCTATAATGTTCAAATACTCAAATGAATTATTTATAAATACTTTAAATTTACAAAGTTAAATAATTAATTTTTAAAAAAATTATTCCAAATTGATCATCTGCATAGTTAAATGTTCTTACGTGAATAATTTAAAGACAAGCGTTCAAAATTAAGTCACTTGAATTTTGAGTTCTGTATAGAAGTGTTGAGCAGTTTAAAATTTTATTTTTAAATTGTATCATTAAAAAACCATAACTGTTCATTTAACGGACTTTAAACTAAACTATTTCGGAATTAAATAAACTTTTAAGATAAATATTTTTTGCTCACTCTGTACAAGTAAAATATTTTTGAAATGTGAAATATTTCACGTATTTAAACTTAGTTTGAAATTTACATTCAAAGTATTGTTATGAAGGACGAATTATAAAAATTTTAATTTCTATAATTTTTTGTGTATAGCAAAATTAAAAAAAAAATGTGTTGGATAAATTTTATAGAAGTAAATAATCTTGAATGGAAAAAAGTAAGAAACATAATTTTTCGTCGAAATATAATATTTCAAAAAATGTAATTTTTTAAATTTTTACCCAAAAACTTCAGAAACAAATTTTTTTAAATCTTTTGACACTCTTTTTTATAAACTAAGGAAACAAGTACATATTTTTGAGATTCAAGAATTTTTGTTTTGTTTTTCATGGATTCTAAAACATGAAATGGATCATGACATTACGAACTTAAAGAGATGTATGTGTTTCTTTAATTAATTAAAAAGGAGCATAACAAATAAATATATAAATAAAAGCATTTTTTTGCAACTTTAGGTAAAAATTAACAAAAGTATATATTTCGTCGAAAACAATTTTTTCTTACTTTTTTTCTGTCTAACTTTCATAAACTTTGCCTAAAAAAAAGATGAAAAAATATTTGTTAATTTTTTAGGGATTCTGTGTTAACCGATTTTTACGGATCCTATGTAGAAATGGTTCATATTTTAAGATTCGTAAAAAAAAGAAGAAATTTTATATGAAACTTAAAAGTATGTCCGTGTTCCTCAGTTTACTAAAAAGAGCAAAACAAATAAGAAAACGAAAAACATTATTTTGTCAAATTTAGGTAGAAATTAACAAAATTGCAAATTTATAATTTTTTGAAATATTATACTTTGACGAAAAAATTTAGTTCTTACATTTTTGCCTCTTAAGTTATTCTTTTTCATAAATTTTACCTGACAAAAAATGAAATTTTTTTTCTATACATAAAAAATTGTATTTCGACTTGCCCAATAGTGTGAAATTTTTAGATTGTTTTCGTTCATAATGTCATAATGAAACTTTTCAGTGTTATTATCAATCAATTCAATCATTTTAATTTTTTTCGGTCCACCCTACTAAGTATATGCAATTTTAACAAATAAATTAATGAATAGCAGAAATCATTAAAAGATCATTTAACTTAATTCCAAAATATAAAATTTCTCATAAAAAGATGAAATAATAAAATAAAATAAAAGATGAAAAAATCAGCCAATTTCCCCTTTTTTTGAGCGTTTTTTGTGCTGATAACCCTGCTATTGACATTTCTTTAAAATAGTAGCAAAACAATTACATTCCTTAAAATGTCAAACAATTTTCGTGCTTGGAAAAAAAATCTTTTAAATGTGGAAAAATTAACATGACTGTTGGGTTTGCCTGGGGAATATTATTCTTCCCTCAAATAAAATATTATTTCTATCGTGGATAAAACACTGAAGAAGTTTTTTCAGTCCTGATGATTAGGTCTTTTTTTTCTTCTATTTTTATTAATTACTGGATTTAATTTGATTCGCAGGTACTTCGGAAAAGTTCCCGTGGCGGAGCCTCGCTACCGATCGATGAGCGGTACGCGAATGAACGTCGGTGTGCCAGGAACAGGAAGTGGCGCCGGGATTGGAACTGGAATGAGTGGTAACAGGAACTTAAGCTACAGGTTCCGGAGCCCCGGGGCACCACCTCTCGACAGGAAAATAGCGGAGCCGAGGCGCTCGGCGGAACCAAAGCTCACCATTATCGATTTCAATCAGCTGACACGTGGTGGTTTGGACCTGGCCACCGGAAAGAACAGGGCAAAGGTCGTCAGACGAGCCTCACCTCATCGACTGTACTCGAGACCGGCTCGTAGATAATAGAGATTATATTCATTATCCGTCATGTTGTTGAAATTCAAGGTCGCCACTGATCCGTGAAATTGGGAAAATTGGCAATTTTTTCACATTCGAAAAAAGCCCAGAAATTACATTAAATTTCTTCATTTTTAGTAAAAAAAAAAGTATGTCCAGTAGTTTTAAAATAATGTAACTTGACTGGAAAAATTGATGAAATATTCCAATTTGAAAGGTTGTAATTACATGGTTTCAAATTTAAATTATATCCTTTAAAATTGTGTAATTTTACACGATAGTGTAAGTTAATATAATTCCGACTTGGAACAGGGATTTTTTTTTAAATAAATTAATTGCTACTTGGTGCAGGGAATTATGTAAAAGAATTAAAATTCTGAATTTTGAGGCGGAATAATCAAGTGAAATATAAAAAAAATCTTCATGAAGAATTAAAATTTTGTCTTGGAACAGGTAAGAATTTGTCTCATTTTAGAAATTTCCTTTTTTGAATTTACTCGTCAACTTTACTCTTGCAAATTTTAGAGAAAGGGAGTTACCATATTTCTGAATTATGATGAAAAATGTTGTAACTAAATATAATTTTGATTAAATGGAACGGAAATTTTGAAAAAGTAATTTTTATTTTTATTTAGAATAAGGGCATTTAAAAAAATCCATGTTCAAATTCAGAATCATAATTCTATACAAAACTCTCTGTTCCAAATCAGAGTGGTAATAATTATGCCAAAAAATTATCTGATTTTCTAGTTCGGAATTATAATTTTATTTCCAAAATCACCTCTTTCAAATTAGAGGTCTTTGAATAATATAATTTTAAATGTATAGCAATCTCTTAAAATCTCTAAAAATCGTTTGAAATCATTTAAATCTTTTAAACTCTTTTACATTTTCCGGCTAAGATTAACAATTGAAAAGAATTTAAATATCTTATCCTTTCTTTTTGTGTTATTAGGTGAAAAAAAATTGGCCTAATTTTTTAGAATTAAAAAAAATATATTGAGAGGTAGTAGTAGTAATCGTGTAATCAACATGAAGCCTACAAATTTAATTTTATAAATAAATTTACCCCCAAATCCACAAAAATTCTCATCCCTTAAGATACTCTAACGCAATTTTTAAGTGTCTTTTCTGAGTTTTTTGAAATTAAAATGAACATTTTAAGCGTAAATTATATAACAACTTTTGATATTGAAATAAAAACTTTTGAAGAAAGAAAATTAAATTTGTAATAAATTATTAAGGGTGAAAATGGGAAAAATTGTTATATGAAGGGCATTAGTTTCCATAATTGTATAATAAAAGTTGTTATATAATTTAGGCTTACAGATTTAACTAAAATTTCATTAAATTCAGAAAAGGCACTTAAAAATCTTTTTTTTACATGTTTTATTTCAATATATGTAATATTCACGTCACATGTTTTGAAACAAGAAAATGTAATTTCTAATTAATTATTAAGGGTGAAAATATGAAAAATGTTTATTTTATGAGTATTATTTTCTATATTTGTATAGTAAAAATGGATATAATTCACGGTCGAAATTTTCATAACAATTTCATAAAATTAAGGATAGATACTTGAAACTTACGTTATCGTTTAGCGAATTTATTTATAAAACGAAGTTGTTAGCCGTAGTGTTGTTCATACGATAGTTTTACATTATCTCTGTAAAGCTTTTACGGCTCCTGTTAAAATTAAAGGATCTATTGAATTTTTATTGCATTGGGATACTTTACAGGTCGTTCCCTACCATTTAATTTTTTTTTTAATTTTGAAAAATTAGAAGAAATTTGTTCAAAAAATGTAGGGGCACTACTTTAAAAATACCATACAAAAATATTTTCTTATAGGCTCTGATAAATTTGCGACTCTTGATATTTGAGTGATTTCAAATCTAAAAGCGTTGAAATGTAACTATTTTTTTTATCAAAAGGTTTCATAATTTAAAAATAATTACCGCATTGTGAATACACGGTATTGTATTTCAAATAAAATTGTTCGATTTTGCAAGTTTCCCATTTGAATGTGCACAATATTGAACGCTGGTGATGAAAATGATTACATTATGAATTATTTGATGTGTCCACTTGGAATTGTTTTTGGACGCGTGGAATTGTTTGACGCCTCTCTTTTGACCGCCAAAGTTAAGCATCGCTTCGCGCGATGTGGGCCGGATGGGAGCCGTTGTACTGGATAATGTTGCAATTTATTAAGTTGCCTTAATTCTCGAGCAAATAATAATGTTAATTTTAAATATTCGGGTTGGTTTTGAAATTTTCGGACACTAGTGTAATTTTGAAGCTTCAAATTTCAAAATGTTTAATAAACAGGTTAAGTTTGTAGAAAATTGATTTTTGTGGCATTTGGAGTCAATGTGATATATTTTATATATAATAAGTATTAGTAAATTAATGTTTTTGATCTGTTGATCCTGAAAGATATTTATAATTAGTTATAAATATATAAATTATAATTAGTGATTTCATGATTGTCACTTATGAATGTTTAAATTTAGGAGAATTTAAGGCTCTTTATTGTAATTTTTACAGCATTTGAGCATCATAGTTTTTAAATATAATTTTTTTTTAAAGACCTGATTCTGCATTCAATCAGGGTGCATATAAACTTTCAATTCTATTCTCGATATTCATAATAATCGATGTAATACTATTTTTTTTTTTACGTGAAATAGATTTTAGCTCTTGATTCTTCGTCTGACCAAAATCGGCATTCTCTACTGCACGATTTTCATACTACTTGTCGTTTGTAAATGATTATAAAATCACACTGGAATGATGAGGACTGAAAATTATTAATAAGACAATTCTTGAATTCAATAATCGATTTTTATATTAGCTTAATTCAACTTGAAAATATTGTTTCCTCTAAAAAAACGAACCAATTAAATCAGTTAAAAGTAATCCAGTTTTATTATTATAAATATAAAACATGGTTATAATCCTCCAATAGTTTTTCGTTTTGTTTAAAAACTATTATTTTTCACCATATTTTTTGTAATGAAACTGTCGCATAAAACTTACCACAGCTGGAAGCAGAAATAATGTTTAAATTATGAAATTATTAAGAATAATAGGACACGTACCTGTTAAGAAATTTTTGAAGACTTTTTGCCGGAATTTTACGTATACGGCTTAAAATGTTTAAAGGTATACTCAATTCACAAACTCGGGTTTTATATCTAAACCCAAGAAAGTATCGATCTCTTTGTATGTTTATTATACTTCTTTTTTACAGTTCTATACAGCAATGGAAACGCAAGCACGATGTCTCGTTTTGAACCCAAGTTGTGCCGAAAGTTTAATCAACTCGGAATAAGTAAGGAATGAATCGACTATTCCAATTTATTTTTCAACTGAAGGGAATAACTAAAAAACGAATAAATTAAATGAAACTAGCGAAAGAAGGGAGCTGACAAGCGACCGGTTGCTTCTAACCCTGGACTCGAGGGAACTGGCTGACTCCATAGTCGGATTGACAACCCTGGCTCGCCTAAAGGTCGTTTTACTGGGGTAGAAACAGGGACGAAAATCGCGTTCCTCGCACCCTGGATATTTTCATCTTCTCAAAAATATTTTACAAAAATATGTGAGTTTATTTTACAATTTTATCTTTTACTTTTATTCTACTGGTTGCCTAGATTGAGCTGAATTTATTATAGAAAAAACTTATTTATTTTAGTCTGGAAGAACTTGAAGATTACGAAACCGATTTTCTAATTTATTAAAAAAAATGATTTTAGTTTATACTTTTATTTTTATTTTTTCAACTTTTTTGTGAATTATTCCAATTTAAAATGTGGGAAAATCAACAATTTAAGTTAAAAAATAAAAAGTATGTTAATGAACAATTCTAAATAAATTGGCTTAATAATGTTGGAGGATTGTATTGACCCTCAATAACACATTTTTTTTAGATTTTTTTATGTTTGTTGTTGGCTTTATTATCAGGTATAAAATGAAAACAATTAATTTTTTTCAACATTTCGGTACACAATGGTGGCCCTTATCAGAGAATTAGATTAAATCTATAAGAAATGAATAATTTATTACATGAACGCAATTTACAAATTAAAAATATTATTCTTTGGTTAATATCGCAGTTGCAAAATCATATAAACAAATTTTTTATTTTGTAAAATTAAAATGTAATGAATTTTTTGTTACCATTAGAAATGATTTCTGTAAAAGCAGAATTTGCCCAAAATTAAATTGGAACTAAAAATAAAAATTATAGCAACCAAAATTTGATGAAAATATTGTCAATGTATTAAAAATACAAGATTATTAAAAGGAACATTGTAGTTAAAGAATTTTTTTAAAAATTATAGTGAAGTACATTCGAAGAAAACATTTTTATATTAATCATTCTGTATCAAAATGGTTTGTATATAAAAATTTTAAAACAAAATATATGCATACAAATTTGATGTATATTTTGAAAAATGATTTTTTTAATTGAGTTAAAGTAACGTAATAAGGTTATTCCTAAAAATCATTTTTTTTTAATGATATCAAATGTAGATACGGCCTTTTAATGCAGAGTAATTTTGGGCAATTCTGCGTCTTCTTTTTCCACTGATAACAAAATGCCTAACATTTCAATTTGAAATTTTTTTTAAATGTATATAATTTATTACAGATTTAATAAAGTTCACTGAAGAAGATCACCATCGGGTGACGAACTGTTTGAAACAATTTAAAGAAATTTATCTTTTTTTAAATTATTAAAATAATAATGAGATAACCTCAAAGAAATTAACCATCTTGATTAAATAATTTCAAAATTAATACATTGAAATTATTTGTTTTAGAGTATTTCCAAAAAAAGTCCTAAAAACAAATGCAGTCAGTTTTTATACAAGATTTAAAACTTTTGTTGGCTTGGCATATCTATGAAAATAAATTTATATTAGGTGATAAAATTAATCAGTCGGCAAAACTGATATTATAGTTTTGTGGACAGACAAAATTGATTTTATTTAAATCAAGCTTTAGTCTTTTAATTATTTGTCAAATGATTGATGATTAACTGAAAGTAAAATCTATTAGTCTTCTAGGAAGAAGGGTCCTGCGATTGATAATTTCGGTACTGAGTTTCCCGTCTAAGGATACGAATATAGTTGTTGGTTCTGTTAAAGATGATGGTGTTGGTTAAGGCTAGAATAGTAGTGGTGATGATTCCAAGATTGGGGTTGGCTGAGAGCAGGGCGGTGGTCGTTGAACCAACCCAAACCGGCTGGATGCTGGATCTATCTGCGTGGACCTCATGCGCGAATATTCCCTGGAATTCCCCTCTATTTTCTGCTAGATATATGTATATACCTATATCTATTCTCTCCTCCAACTCATCCCTACTTTCCAGACTCCAGAGTCCCAGGAGAAGCTCCTGGACCAGCGAGACCCGGATGGCGTTTTGTTCAGTACCAAAAGCTTCAACGTTCTAATTGTTATCTGAGAACGTAATTGCTCTTTCGAGAGAAATTCACTCTATGTGTAATGTACTATTATTTCAGTTTTATATGGAGATCGGGAAGCCATTCCGAACTAAAATTTAATTTCAGACATTGATTTTGTGCTTTGGATGTTAAAGTAAGATTCAAAAGCTTAAACAAAAATTATGCAATTATTTGCAACAAATTCGACAAATTTAAACACCTAGTGTTTTTAAATTTAGAGATTCGAATTCTCGATCAATGTAGACTCAAGTTCAAGTAAATCCGTATAAAGCTCTGTTATATGGAATCAAGTACTTTTTGGCAACGTTTCAGGAGAGCTAGGTTTAGCTTTAAATATTTTTCAAAATTCAGAATTACACTCTGAAATAAAATAATTGGTTTTCAAAGTTAGTTCAGGTTTTAAAATTTAAATTATCATTCACGCACAACTGATTATAAAGCTAGATAAAATACTAAGATGTTAATAAACTGATAAGTATGTCAAATTAATTAATTTTAGTATGGAAAGCATCTAGAACATTTTTATGTCAATTTAAGCGTTGTGGTTTTTTTTCATTTAGTTTGATTAGTATTCAAGTAAATGTAATTTTCTTTAGTTTGTTTGAAAATTAATCTTACAAAATATTTCAGCCATAACAACACGAATGTCTGCTAATTTTCTTACGGTTGAGCATATCAACACTGTCAAAAAGTTTCGAAAGCGAAAAATGTAACTTGTTTTATTTTCTTTTGTTTTTATTAAATATTGCATAGGATTCCATAATATATTTTTTAAATTCTGCAGAGTGCCTTGCTCTTTTATTTATTTTCCAAAAAGTAGGATCGATCAAAATGGACTTGATTCTATATAAAAAGAAACCCAAACTTAATTAATTCCATATTACACGAAGCAGCCAAAATTTAGTAATTTTTAATAAGCTTTCATTTGTTGAGCTTCTGATCATGACTTTTTTTGTTAATAATTATGTTTTAAAAAAATTGTAAATTCTTAAGAGACCGAGCATAAATTACGGAAAGCGTGAATCGTTGAGAAAAAATCGATTTTTCTAAAAATAACTTGAGTTTGAAACAGAAAATATGAAATTTCAAGAGAGAAGTTCATTTTCAACTAAACCATTTTTTTCAAACAAATAGTCACATTTTTAGTTAAGAAAATTAGTTTTCAAACGTAAAAAATGAATTTTCAACTAAAAATGTAATAGCTGATATTTCGACCCAAAAAGATTTACATTTAAAATCCAAAGCAGTAGAATTTAAACAATAAAAAAGAATTTTTAACAAATGATTTAAAGCCTTAAAACATTGATTTTCTACTAAGCAAGAAGAAATTTTTAACAAAATACAGAACTTTTACATATACATGAATTTTGTTTACAAACAACTATAATTTTTCAACCAAAAATGAAATCGATTTTCCTTTTAAAAAAATTAATCTTCAACATAAACCGAACTATTTTTCAATTAAATAGTTGAATATTCAACAAAAAATTTCGTTTTTAACCGAAATTTTTTTTAACTTGACAATTGTATTTTTAACCAAAAAATATGAAATTTCTAAACAAAAAAATTATGTTTGAAACCAAAACGATGAATATTTAACAAAAAAATTAAATTTGTAATTAAACGAAATTTTTTAGTCAAGAAAGAAAAAACGTTTCAATGAAATTGTTGAATTTGCCAGCCAAAAATATCAATTTCCATCAAAACAGTTGAAAAGCTTAAACAAGAACTTTTTTTTCAACTTTTCAGTTAGAGTGAGATAATAATGAATTCACGTTAACAAATAAAATGTTTTAAATAATTTATTATTATTTTTAATACTATTCTGTTTGAATAATGTTCAAAAGTTGCTTTTATCTTAAATATTCAAATTTTTGTCTACTATTCACTTAGAATGAGGTAATAATTACTGCAATTTAGCAAACAGTACTTCAAACAAATGATTATTATTCATAACTGAAGGGTGGCAGTACAGAACTAGATAATGAATATTTTTTAATTGGGTTTATTACATAAAAATTCGTAAAATTTCAAATACATATTGTGATAAAAATATTTATTCGAATTCTCATTTTCTAATGCAGTACTAAAAAAATGTAATTTAAATTTTAGTTACAATTTTAGTACAGTACTTTATCGTAGTAATAACTTCTTTTCTTCCCTTCACGACATTTATTATTTTTGTGTAAAATTAAAAATTTGATTTTCAATTGCTACCGTAAGCCAATTTTTAAACCCCGTGAAATTCAACTTAAAAATTCCTGAACAATTAACTCGGACTTGGTTCAGCTTTGTAGATTAAAACTTCTTCGTCCCTATTCAGAAACTCAGTATCTCGCAAGTAAGTTTTTCTTTTTTATTTAATTTGAAGATTGCATTTTTTATCGTAATCCGCAGGTTAGCGTGTTCTCTTTGTAGTCAGTGTCACTGAGATTGCTAGTTGATGCATCTATATCCTTGAAAATCATTGACTGTTTCTGATTACACTTTTTCAGCTTGAATCAACAATACATCCTCTTAGAAATCGGTTTTTGTCATATATTTAAATAGTGATTTAAATTTTACAGAATGTTTCTTTCTCTTGAAAAATTGCCATTTTGTTGATTATTATCTAGTTCTGTACTGCCATCCTGTAACTATCTTCTGTGTAAATGCTAGATAGTTGCGGTTTTTTCTAAAAAACATTAATTTTTTGCCCATTTTTCACTTAGTGAGATAATAATTAATGCAATTTAACAAATATAATAATGTTGCTTCTGATATTTTAAACTTTGATTTGGCTTTTTAGTAATGAAAAAATAATAAATAAACATTAGAGGAAATCATTTTTTTTTACAATCTTGTTCTTTTCTGTGAATATATTTTTTTGGAATAAAACAGATTTTTGAAATACTCTTCAAATTTTCTATGTGGATCACATTAGATGTAAATTTTTCTTAAAATAGTTACTGAGATCATTTTTGTTTAAATGAATATCAATATTTGTTATTTGACCTTAACTAAAGATTCCAAGAAAAACTGCAAATTTCAGAAAACCCCGAAACTTTCTAGCATTCGCTTAAGACAAGAAGTTATACACAATAATAAATTGTTTAAACAATTATGTTTGTTGTATGTTGTATGTTGAATGTTGTATGTTTGTTGTTTGATTATTGTCTCGCTCTAACTGAAAAGTTTAAAAAACTGAATAATTCGGAAAAACCACAACGTTCTAACTCATTTCTGAGAGAAAATTGCTATAAACAATAATTAATTGGTTAACAAATTTATTTAAACATCTAATTATCAGTAAAAAGTAATACTTGATGTAATAGAAACCGAATATTTTCGTGACACTCCTATTTTTTTTAGAGAAAGAGAAGTAGAAAAAGCGCGCGATCGCGCGTACACATGCTTTTAAAAGTTTTTTTTGAAAATATATAATTTTTTGGATCAAGAATAACAATTTATAGAAATAAAAAACGTCTTTACACCAAAACGTTTCATTTTTGGTCCCTTATATCAGGGTGTCTACCATGCCTAGAAAACCTGGAAAAACTTGGAAATGGCATGGAATTTTTGTGAGAGTACGTTCAATTTTTTTTTAGATTGCAATATAAAATTGAATAAAAATGATTCTTTGTGGGTGATTCTGAATCAATATATTTATATTATTACATTTTCCAGTAGGAAGAGGTACATCAAAAAAATGGTTAATGTATTTCTAAAATTGCTAACATTGAATAGATACTTTTTACAAAAATGTATATAAAAAGATTTCTTTTAAGAAATTGAGGTAAACTTATTTGGTCTCAATTAAAAAAACAGTTATAATATTCATAATTAAACCCTGCAGATTGGAACGAATAATTAATTTAGTGCCTCTATTTAAAGAGTTTTAATTTAAGATCGACAAGAAATCTATTTTTCCATGAATAATTTTATGCAAAACGAGCATGAAACATATTCACAATTAAAAAAACAGACTTCCAAACTACCTCACTTTTCGGCTCATTAGAGACAGCAAAATAATAATTGAAAAAGAAGTAGATAAAAGAAAAAAGTCAACCAAAACCGACCTCTCACTTTTTTTTCACGTCTTATTCATAAAAGCGAACCAACATATTTGGGGGTCAATTTAGACCCCCTTATTAGGGATTATTCATAAAAAGACTACAAGGTCTGATTAATAAATCCTTATTCTAGTAAAAATCAGACATAATACCTGTAATGTTACTAAAAAAACAGCTTCATACAATTAAAATTAGCTTAATAATATTACTTTAATGAACTATTTTGTTAAAAACTCGTTTTTTATGATTTCTGGCTTAAATTCAATTCTGTGTTTTAAAATTGATGGAATTTCTTAAAAATTGGTTCTTTTCAGTAGAAATTTAATCTTTTTGCTTAAAAATTCAACAGTTTGTTTGCAATTTTTTCTCTCTTGTTTGAATTTAAACCTTCTTTGTTTAAAATATCAAATGCTACATTTTTCGATAAAAATGTATGTTTTTGGAATGGAATATATATAATTTAATAATTTAAATTGAAAATTCATCTATCTAATTGAAAATTGAGCTATTTTGTTAAAAATCCCTTTTTGCTTTTGAAACAAGTTAATTTTCCTTTCTGAAAATTTAAACATTCCAGTTGAAACTTCAAATTTTTTTAAACTGAAAATGTAACTATTCTATTTAAATATTCCATCATTTTAGTAAAAAAATTACCTCTTTGGTTGAACCTTAATTTTTTTTATTTCAAAAAATTTGTTGGTTAAAAAAATTTTTTGTTTGGAAATTAATTTTTTTAATGAAATATTAACTATTCCATTTTAGGTTGAGAATTTATGTATTTTCTTAAAAAAATGGTCTTTTTGTAAAAAAAATGAAACCTAATGGCTGAAAACTGACCTAATTGGTTAAAAATCCATCTATCTGTTTGAAAATGCAATATTTTTACTTGAATAGTTAGGAATTTGAAGCGGTTTAAATTCAATTTAATATGGCAACCACAATAATTTTATCTGAATATGCATTAAATTTAAAGTATGAGAAGAGAAAATAAAAATTGGTTTGATTTATTATTCAAATTCATAAGTTTTAGAGCCAAGTTTAAGAAATGATTAATTATGCTTTTAGTATTTAACAATTATTTAATTAATCGATGGTGTTAATATATTAAGGAATATCTTCTAATATAATTGGCTAAAGCTGTATTTATTAAACATATTAGTTGAAACCTTATATATAGCTTTTAAATTTGATTTTGAAAATACGATATAACCAAAGATAAAAAATTAAAATTAGTATAAATTTACAAAACTAGCGATTGGGAACATTATTTAGATTTAACCAAAGATTGACATTAACATTTTTTTCAAAATTCTGCAATAAAAATATGGAATATTTTTATAAAAGCTTATAAATTTCTATTCTGTGGAATAATTTTTTCTCAATTAATTATTTACATTAAACATCAATTTTATATTTATAAGAGGGTGACAAATTTACCGCATTTAAAACTCCTGAAAATTAAAAATTGCGAAAAAAAGGTATAAAACATTATTGTAAACGAAAATTAATGAATTGTAATTTATTGATTTAATGATAGAATCCATTTATGTTTATCAAATTTTAATGTCAAATGGAATTTCAATTAATTGCGAATTGCATAAAAAGCAATAAAATTGGCGTCACGATTAATGGGACGTATACCTTAAATACAATATTTTTATTTTAGATTCCTGCTGGAAATTTCTAGTAGAAAATTTACCTTCTGTATTGAAAATTCAACGATTTGTTAGCCATTTATCTCTCTCGCTTCCTCTCTCTCTCTCGCTTCCTCTCTCTCTCTCTCTCTCTCTCGCTCTCTCTCTCTCTCTCTCTCTCTCAATAAAATATAAAACGTATAAAATATATAAAGTATTGAAAGTGTATAAACTTTGTAGGTTAGTTTAAATATTTAAATTGGACAATGAAGTCTTCAATTTTAATCGAGTTTATGAAAAGCTAATTTTCCGTAGCAATGCCTACTTGGATTTTATTTTATGCTTCTTGAACTACAAAATTAAATTTATAATCTCAAATCCTTGGAGACCTCAGTTTCATTGATTTATCAGTATTAATCGTACTAATTTATCATAGCATTCAGACAAGCTTACATCTCGCGTAAACCTCAAGTTTGTACTCTTTCCTTGAATGGCAAAAAAAATTGAAGCTTCATCCAATTACGAACGCGTGTTTCCCGATAACAATAGTTTCAAATTGTTTCGAGTAGTTACGAGATGTTTCGTAAATTAATCGAAAATGGCACCATGCGCTTTTAATAACTGGAATTGAAATTGCGCCATGCGCTTTTAATAACTGGAATTGAAATTGCGCCATGCGCTTTTAAATAATTGAATGTAAAAAAAATTTCGTTGAAAAATATTCACAATTTTTAAAGTAGGCGGCAATTTTGAGCGCATGCGCGAAAAGCGACTACAGCGTTACAAATGGAAGTTTCAAGAACTAATTTTTTATGTCAGTTCAGTCCAGTTCAGTCATGTCACACTACGATAAAGATCAAAAAGTAATTTTGTGATTCAAAATTTACCCTAAATTTTGACGCAATGGCTGAGTTTCTACATTCAGAGGCGGAGGAAAGTGATGTAAGTAAAACTTTACATTTCGTTTAATGAAATTATCTTACTTGTATCGCTGTCGTAAAAATACTCTTATTTTTATCGTCATAATTTTTAGTTTAAAATACCTTTATATTTACAAAATTCTTTCCTTTTAATAATCTCTCAGCTTTTTGTTTTTCATTTAATTTTTCAATATTTAAAAACGTTTTTTTTATTCAAATTTAAGTCACATATTTTACGTTGGTTCACGTTGTCAAATAATGATTTTTGTGTTTGCTAATTTTGGTTCTTGACTTTTGAATTGAATCTTTTACTTTTCATTTAAAAGGATGAGGAATTAGAACCCGCCGAGAGGAAAAAACTCAAGAAACTTAAGGCAGTGGAAGAGAGCGATGAAGACGATGAAGGTGAGTTATTTATTGCGTTTGGTTATGTTTTCTGCATGTCGTTGTTTTGCTCTTTTTCATTACCATTCAATCTTGACATTTTTACGTAACACGTATTGTTGCATTCTTTTTGCTGCGGGAAAGTTGATTAACTTGTCTTTGGACATCTCCAGTACATCCACATTTTTTACTAATTTATTTTGAAATTCTTTCTGTGTGCACTACATTATTTGCTCTAGTTCGTGAGCATATAGGCTTAGAAGCTGATAAGAAAGAAATTCTTTACATACTGTGGACATAACAGTTGTTGATGGCGTGTTCATTTTTATTATAAATTGCTCTAATAATTATCTAGTTACTATAATTATATTCCATTCATTTCAAATCCAACTTTTTTTGTAAAACAACGTTTATTGTACAATTTTCCATCTTGGTCTGGCAATGAGTTTGACCTAATTAAAATTTTTTTACATTCCTTTAAAGAATGACAACAATGACTTTGTTTTAAAACTGGATGATTTTGGCTTCTTAACAGTGACATTGTGCAACAAAGTTTACATAAAACAAAATCCATTTGTTTCTAAATGTAAATTTTGTTGTAAATTCGGACAGATGACGAAGATCGCATACGAGAAGAATTAAAGGACTTGATCGATGACAATCCTATAGAAGAAGACGATAGTGAAGGTGAAGACAGCGATGGTTCAAAGAAACGTAAAAAAAGCGACGAGGAAGACTTTGATGATCGCCTCGAAGATGATGATTATGATCTCATCGAAGAAAATCTCGGCGTTAAAGTCGAAAGGGTAAACAATTATTTTTAAGCAGCTTCAAAAAACAGTAATTGATTTTGATCAATGAGGGTGTCTATCCCACCTGAAATTGCCAGGCAATTTTCTTTATATCTAGAAAACCTGGGAATTTTTTAGAGAGCGTTCCTAATTTTGCTTGTAATTGCAATATAAAATTGAATAGGAATGACTCATAATTTATAAAAGTAGCTTTACCTTATCGTATTTAACTATTTTGATAAAAATCCATTTTTCTTTTCTAATAAATTAATTTGTTATCATTGAAAATTTAATTATTTCATTTTTGGTTTGAAATTAATTGTTTTCAGTTAAAAATTCAAGTATCTGCTTGAAAATTCATGTTTTTTTGTTGATTTTTTTTTTGTAGAAAATTAATCTTTTTGGTTGAAAATTCATCATTTTAATTGAACATTCATCATCTTGGCTGAAAAATGAGTTATTTTGTTAAAAATTCGTTCGTTCTCTGGCTGAAAACGAATTTTTAACTGAAAATTTAACTATTCCAGCTAAAATTGAACTATTTTGTTGATTTTTTTTGAAAGAAAATGTAACTATTTGGTTGAATATTCTATAATTTGAGTTAAGAATTAATCTCTTTCGTTGAATATTATTTTTTTTTACTAAAAATGTAACTATTCTATTCTTGGTTGAAATATTAACTTTTTTGGTGTAAGATTCGTATTTTTTGGTAGAAATTAATCTTTTTGGCTGAAAAATGATCTTGTTTAGTTTAAAATTCAGCTATTTCAGTTGAAGATTCGTAATTTTAGTTGAAAATTCATTGTTGAAAATCAATTTTTTCAACTGATAATTGTATTATTCCATTTTTGATTGAAACATTATCCTGTTTAGTTTAAAATTAAACTATTTTGTTGAAAATTTGTATTTTTCAGTTGATAATGCAACTATTTCATTAAAAATTCACGTGTTACAATTAATCTTGTTTGAAAATTTATATTTTTGTATGAAAATTCATCACTGGTACCTGTGAAGTTAGAAATTTGAAGCGATTTAAATTGAATTTAATATATTACCTACATTAATTTTATTTGCATTTGCACTACATTTTCAATATAAAGTAAAATAAAAATGTTGTTTGAATTATTATTTAAATTCGTTGAATTTAGGGACATATTCAAGAAATTATGAATTATTTTTTTTTATTATTATTCCATTAATCGATGGTGCTGATATGTTCGAAAATATTTTGCAATACAATTTGTCAAAGCTTTCTAAATTAAACATATTAATTGAATCACTAGAATCAATTTTTTCAAAAATTTCAAAATATTTGAATTGCTACGTAAATTCCTTTGAATTTTCAATGATTTTTTGTCCAGGAGTCGAGTAGACACTAATGAAACTTTTTAAAAATAATTATTCTTCATAAGAGGAAGGCTTTAGATAAGTTTATGTATGGTGTTTTCCACGTTTGTCCTTTTAGAAATTCGGTTCTACAATATGTCTAAATAATATTAGTAATATAATTTATAAATTTAATTGAAATACAATATTATTCATTTATTCTTCACATAACATCTTTCTAAACAATGACATTAAACATTTTAAATTACAAAATAAAAAAGAATTTAAACAGGTGTAATACGCAATAAACATACGTTTTGGATTCTTTCCCCGCATATTTTCAAGATTTATAATTTTCTTCGGCATATGTTTCTACATTTTTCATTCCTATTGCGGCATGTCTTTCTATTCCGGAGAGTGGAGTACCAAGTCATTTCGCAAACAAAAATCGTAGGATTATATGCAGTATCAAAAAAGTGTTTTTCATATTCCTCAGCGTGTCAATTAAAATATAAAAAGGCATAAGTAACAAGAAAATGGGATATTACTGAAGATATAACGTTAGATACTCAATAGATTTTTTAAACTTCTTGGAATCGTCAACCTTTCCAACTTTCCCTGTATATAAACTAATACATAATTTCTCGTAGGCAGAAAGAATATTACAAAGAGAATAGGTAAAAATAAAAAATAAATATATAATTATTTCATACTCTGAAAAAGTGCGATCGAACACCAAAAATCAGGGCTCAAGTTTTATATTTATTTTTGACGCCGACTTTTAAAGTATTTATAGTTTTCCAAGTTTAGGTTGTTCTTATTATTAATTAAAATACGATGTTAGTCTGTTTTTTTTCATTTTTCCATTATCAAATTGTCTTATCTATATCGTTCTATCGATATTAATTTTCTTTGCATACATTATTTTTTAATGTTTAGATCTCTTGAAGTCGGTTTCTCATTCATTATTATTTCAAACATCATAAACCGGGTATTTATACTTAAAATATTTTTTTAGAAACGTTTTAAACGTCTTCGAAAAATAGAAGATGAAGAGTCGGACGGAGAACAGGAGCTTGAGGTTGAAGAAGAAAGGGATGCTATCGCAAATGAATTATTCGAAGGTTCAGGAGACGTAAGTATAATTTTTCTGTTTAAATATCGTTCAGTATATTAATTTCGCTTATTTTCATGCTCACGAAAATCAGGAACGAGATGTGGTAGGTACTAATTAAACTTTTCAAAATCCAGTAACTTTTTACACTTAAAGCCTGTTTATTTCATTTAAGTGGACTAGAGGTGTAAATTTGAAGATATCATCTAACCATAATTCAATTTTTCAGGAGGACGAAAGAAGGAGTGAAAGGAGTCACAGACACGAGGTTGAGAATTTTGACGAGGAGGGGAGCGAAGGAGATTCAGAAGATGATTTTATCGTCGACGATGATGGTCGCCCCATTGCTGAAAAAAGAAAGAAGAAGAAACCTATTTTCTCCGATGCGTACGAGTCCATTTTTTGCAATATAATCTTCTAAACTAATTTTATCCATTACAAATTAATCATTTTAGACACGTTCCATTAACATATAAAAGGAAGTTTTAATTCAAAATGATTACATTATTAACTTGGGATTGTAGGAACTTGAATCACTTTTAATTATTTTAAGAAATATTAATAAGAAAACTGTTAAGAAGAAAAAATTTATCTCATGATATATCTATTATCTGAGATAATAGAAAAATAGATCCTCTGATGATTTTTTATTAACAATATAAATTTCAGATGAAAAACATAATATAAAAAAAATTCTTTAAGATTACCGATTTTTGGTATAAAACGCCAACAAATACTAGTATATTAAATTTCATTTAAACGCTCTAAAGTCTAAATTCTTAACATTTTATGTGACGATATTTCATTTGCAACAAAGTCTATACATTTTGAACCAAATATTAGACTTTTCAACCAAATGGATGATTTTTTAACAAAAAATCCCGTTTCAAGTATAAACTGCTAACTCAACCTCAAATTTTTCAAAATTGAGAATCTTGATAATATTTTTTGTTTACAGTTGTTAATTTTCGATGAAAATAACTAACACAGCCTAAAATTTTAAGTCTTCTTCAAAACTCGAGGATTTGATATTTAAATTCTTTTTTTCGCATATGGTTTTCTATGATTTTTCTTATTAAAAGGGTTTATTTATAGATTGAATTTTCAAAAATAATATTGTTGAAACAATAACAAACTTAACCGTTTGTGAAATTTTGCATACTATTTTATATTAAGTTTGTTTGACAGGGCTTTACAAGAGGCTCAAGATATTTTTGGTGTGGATTTCGACTATGACGAATTTGATAAATATGAAGATGAGTACGAAGAGGATGAGGAAGAAGAAGAAGAAGAGGAAGACGATTACGTAGACGTTGATGTAGAGGAAAGACCCAGGAGGCAGAAAAAACAGCCCAAGAAGAAATCGACAAAGAAGAGCATTTTCGAAATCTACGAACCGAGCGAACTTAAACGCGGACATTTTACGGACCTCGATAATGAAGTGCGTCATTTTTTACAAATTAGTTTTAACATATTCACTTTTGCTCATTCGAATTGAATAAAACTTTTATTTTAGATTCGAACAACCGACATACCAGAGCGAATGCAACTTCGTACAGTGCCAGTGACTCCCGTAGCAGAAGGTTCCGACGAGTTGGACCTCGAAGCTAAATGGATATACGAACAGGCCTTCCATCGTCCAACAATTTCTGTCCAGGACTCTCACTTGAACGCCGAGGCGAAAGAGAGAGCAAACAAGCCGCCACAAACGATCGAAAAGATCAAAAAGGCTTTGGACTTTATTCGAAACCAGCACTTTGAAGTACCTTTCATCTCCTTTTACAGAAAAGAATACGTCCTCCCCGAATTAAACATCAACGACCTCTGGAAGGTCTATAAATTTGACGCCAAGTGGTGCCAGCTTTGTCAGCGAAAGGAAAATCTACTAAAACTCTTTGAAAAGATGAAAAACTACCAGCTTGACGAAATAATGAAAAATCCCGACGCACCGCTGCCTGATAGTCTCAGGGTGATAAAAGACAACGACATTGAACGCTTGAAGAATGCTCAAACTACTGAAGAATTGAACGACATTTATCATCATTTTATTTTATACTACAGCCACGATATTCCGGCTATGCAGGAAACTGTCAGGCAGAAGGAACGCGAGGCACGAAAAGAAGCACGGCGACAAAAAAGAAAGCAATTAATTTTGGAAGCAGAAGAAAATGGAGAGGATCCTCCTCCGGAAGAAGACGTGGAGGAAGAAGAGCAAGATGATGAGGAGGTTCTAAAAAAAGCTGCGAGAACCGGGCCTTATGAAATTTGCAAAAAAGCCGGACTGGATACTTTGGCCAAGAAATTTGGACTCACACCTGAACATTTTGCAGAAAATTTGAGGGATAATTATCAGAGACATGAAGTGGATCAGGAGCCGACGGAACCGTCGACTGTTGCAAAAGATTTCTGCGGGCAGAAATTCAAATCTCCGGATGAGGTTTTGAAAGCTGTGCAATTGATGGTCGCTATTCAGTTGGCTAGAGAGCCTCTTGTGAGGAAATGTGTCAGGGATATGTATATGGAAAGAGCCAAAATGTCGATTCGTCCGACGAAGAAGGGGTTGAAGGAGATTGACGAGAATCATCCGGCTTTTAGTATGAAATACTTGAAGAATAAACCAGTGAGGGATCTTATTGGAGATCATTTTCTAAAACTGTTGATTGCAGAGCAAGACAAACTTATCAATATTTCATTTAGCGACGTGATTGAGGGAAATACGAGTAGTAATTATATTGAAGAGATGAAGCAGCTTTACTATAGAGATGAATTTAGTAAGAATGTTCAAGAGTGGAACGAGCTGAGAGTTGGAAGTGTGGAAATGGCTCTTACTAAAATGGTAACTTTTTATTGCAAACATACAAGTTAGAAACTAGTGTCGCTTTCTCTTGCATCTG
>NC_046662.1:75158381-75245812 GCF_010883055.1 Belonocnema kinseyi | reverse complement strand
TACGTAATTCTTAGTTCCCAGAAATATTTTGCTAGTTATTGCTAATAGAATTAGACAGGGTGTCTGATAGGGTGGTCCATTTTTTATAGTAAAAAAAATGGTTGAAAACAGAATCGAACAATAGCCTAAATGGTTCCTTTTATGATAAAAATAATATGTTGAAAATAAAAATTTAAACAGATAATATCAAATTAAATTGAAAAGTGGCCTAAATTGTTTCTTTTAAAGTTAAATATTGTTTAAAAATTAGAATTTTAATTTATTAACATGCATGATGTAAAATTTGACATTTAACTATTCTCAGTTACCAATGTAACTAAGAAATATTTCAGTGTTTATCAACCTCGTGGGTAATATGGTAATTATGGCAATTTTATGAGTGAAAAGTAACTAAATACAAAACAAAATAACTGCTGTATATTAAAATAATACTTTTCCGCGTACAAAATACCATGTCATCCATTTTATGTGAATAAAACATAATTCTAGATTTAAAAACAATAATTTTGATTGCGCGATATCTAAATATGAATTTATTGTAATTTTATTACAAATTATTTTTTTTCGAAAAATGAACAATTAAGGCTCCTGTGGACCCTAGTATCCGACGTCTTCATTTTCAAAATTCCCTGATTTTTCCTTAATTTTTCATTTTCCTTGATCATTAATATTCAAATACCATCATTTTATTCTTGTAATACTTTTAACATAGAATATTTTATAAACGGAATGAAACAGTATTTCAGATACGAATCAAAGATTTTCAAATTGATTAATTTATTTCAAACAAAAAATATCTTCTATTATGAAATATGTTTTTTTTTTTTAAATACTTGAATTTCCACCAAAATAATTAAACTTTTAAGGTTACAGTGGAATTTTCAACTTAAAACGATAAATTCTCAACAAAAAAGTATCATAGTTCATATTTTAATCAAAAAAGATTAAATTCATTCCAAAAAAATGGATTTTAAAACAAAAAATACGAATTTTCAACAAATAAAGGCTTTTCGCTCGAGAAATAAATAAAATTTTATCTAAATTGTTGAGCCTTCAACCCAAAAGATGAATTTTTTCAGCAAAAATTAAATTTTTAAACGAAAAATATGACTTTAGCAAAAAATTGATTTCAATCGAAACTGATGCATGTTTGCCCAACAAAAATGAAATTTCAAACCAAGAAATTGATTTTTTTTACCAAGAAAGGAGAATTTTCAACTTAAAAATATCAGTTTTAAAAAAGTTGAAAAAGTTATATTTTCAGTTAAAAAATTAATTTTAAACCAAAAAAAGGGCTTTTTCAGTAAACAGTTCAATTTTTAAGCAAAGGCATAAGCTTTCAATAAAAAAATTAATTTTTAACAGATTAGTTTAACTTTTACCCAAGTAGTTGAATTTCCAATTGAAAAAGATTCATTTCCAGCAAAATAGTTAAACTTTCAACCAAAGAGATGAATTTTCAACTAAAAATATAAATTTTCAACAAAAACATTTCCTAATAAAGTGATCCAACCAAATCTTTCAAACAAAATTGGTTGAATACTCAAGCAAAGAAGAATCATTTTTAACCAAAAAGTTGCATTTTTATAAAAAAATGTCTACTAAAGCAGATGAATTTTTTAATAAAAAAGATACATTTTCCTAAAAATAGGTAAATTTTTAATCTAAAAAGACGAATTTTTAACCAAAAAGTATGACTTTTTAATAAAATTGTTGAGTTTTCTACCGAATAGTTGCAGACATTTCTTTTAAATCAGATATATTTTTATTTTTAAAAAAATAGTTAACTTTTCATCTAAGAATTATTCCAGTTGCCTTTTTAGGTCAAAATATAAATTTTTTAACAAACAATAAGTTTCTACGAAAAAAATTGAATTTGAAGTTCCAAAAGAGTAATTTTTTTCAACCAAAAAGGATGAATTTAAAAAAAAAATTGTTTAATTCTCTACCAAATAGTTGCATTTTTATCCAAGAAATATTAAATTTGTACTAAAACAAAGGAATTTTGAATAAAAACAACAAATTTTTTTAAAGTAGAACTTTCATCCATAAAAGATTTCAGTTAATTTTTCAACACCGAAATATAAATTTTAAACCAAATGAAATTTTCCACGAAATAGTTACATTTTCAACAAAACAGTAGAATTTTCAACCAAAAAGTATAACTTCTTAACGAAAAAGTTTCATTTCTAACCAAACAGTTGCCTTTTTATCCAAGAAAGATGTGATTCCTGCTAAAGCAGGTTAATTTTAAAACCAAAAAGACAAACTTTCTAAAATGAGTAGAATTTTCATCCGAACAGTAGCATTTTTATTAATGAAGGATGAAATATCTTCTAAAACAGATGAATTAAAAAAAAAAGTTTTAAATTTCCATACATAGAAGATTTCAGTTCGCCAAAATAAGCATTGTAACCAATAAGTTAATTTTCTGCTAAATAGTTGAATTTGTAACCAAAAGTTACGACTTTTTAACAAGATTGTTAAATTTTTAACCAAACAGTGCACTTTTTCCAAAGAAAAATGAAAATTCTACTAAAACAGGTGACTTTTTAAATCAAGAAGACAAATTTTCAAAAAAGGGTTGAATTTTCATCCAAACAGATTTCAGTTGACTTTTCAACACAAAAATACAAATTTTAAACCAAAAATAAATTTTCTAGGAAATAGTTGAATTTTCAACAAAACACTTGGATTTTTGTCCAAGAAAGATGCAATATTGCTACTAAAAAAGATGAACATTGAAATGAAAAAGACAAGTTTTCAGAAGTTTTCATTTAAAAAGATTTCAGTTAATTTATCAGCAACACGATATGAATTATAAATAAAAGGTTAATGTTTTATAAAAAGAGTTGAATTTTTAACAAATCAGTTGAATTTGCCACCGAAAAGGATGTCTTTTTAAGTAAGTTGTAGAATTTTCAACAAAATAATAAAATTTAGAACTAAAAAGATAATCTTCAGGAGACATTTTTTGCGAGCTGTTACGTAATTGAAGTACTCTCTTTTTTTATTCCTATAGTAATTGTTCGCTGTAGATCTTTAACTTACATTAAATGATTAACTTTGTACATTTTTAATTTATTTTTGTTTTATCGTTTTTTTCACTACTCTTGACATCTAATTTACAAGCGTTTGCGAAGTCTTTGAAATCTAGTTTAAATTTAAAAACAAAATACAATTTTCCAGGTAATACCAGATTTAAAGAAAGAACTGAAAACAAACCTTATCGCCGAGGCAAAGGAATGCGTGATGCGTGCCTGCTGTCGAAAAATGTACAATTGGATAAAAGTAGCTCCATTTACCTGTGAATTTCCCGAAGAAGAGGACGACGAATGGGATACAACAAAAGGTCTCAGAATCATGGGTCTCTCCTACGTCCCCGATTACTCCCAATCCGCCTTCACTTGCATCGTTTCCCCAGATGGCGAGTGCACCGACCATCTGCGACTTCCGCATCTTTTAAAACGTAAAAACAGCTTCCGCAAGGATGAGAAAATAATGAAAGAAGCAGACCTCTTGGCCATCCGAAATTTCATTGCCACGAAAAAACCTCACCTAATTGTCATTGGCGGTGAATCTCGCGATGCGACCATGATTCAGGCAGACATTAAAGAGATTGTCACGAACCTCGTCGACGAGGAACAATTCCCCTCGATCCAAGTAGAAATCTGCGAAAACGATCTTTCAAAAATTTACTCCAACAGCAACAAAGGAATCTCTGAATTTCGAGACTATCCAGAATTGCTGCGTCAAGCAATTTCCCTCGCAAGAAGAATGCAGGATCCTCTTGTCGAGTTTTCCCAACTTTGTACCGCAGACGAGGAAATTCTCTGCCTCAAGTTTCATCCTCTTCAGGACCAACTTCCACAAGAGGAACTCTTGGAAAACATTTACCTCGAATTTGTGAATCGAGTAAACGAGGTTGGCGTTGACGTCAACAAAGCAGTCCAGCAGGCTTATTCTGGAAACTTGGTTCAATTTGTCTGCGGTCTGGGGGCGAGGAAAGGTCAGGCCTTGATTAAAATATTAAAACAGACAAACCAGAGATTGGAAAACAGAACTCAACTTGTTACTGCCTGTCACATGGGGCCAAAGGTCTTTATCAATTGTGCCGGATTTATCAAGATTGACACCAATAGTCTTGGAGACAGCACAGAGGCGTATGTCGAGGTTTTGGATGGCTCGAGGGTTCATCCCGAGACTTACGAATGGGCTAGAAAAATGGCAGTCGATGCTCTTGAATACGATGATGAAGATGCAAATCCTGCTGGTGCTTTAGAGGAAATTTTAGAATCGCCAGAAAAGCTCAAAGATCTGGACCTTGATGCTTTTGCAGAGGAGCTGGAGAGACAAGGATTTGGAAACAAACGGGTGACACTATATGACATCAGGGCGGAATTGAATAGCAGGTACAAAGACCTCCGGGCGCCTTATCAAACACCGAATCCCGAGAGGCTTTTTGACATGTTGACCAAAGAGACTCTAGAGACTTTCTACGAAGGGAAGCTGGTTTTGGCAACTGTTATTGGTATAAGTCACAGGAAACCTCAAGGGGATCAACTGGATCAGGCTAATCCGGTGAGGAATGATGAATCTGGACTCTGGCAGTGTCCTTTTTGTTTAAAGAATGACTTTCCGGAACTCTCGGAAGTCTGGAATCATTTTGATGCTGGCTCGTGTCCAGGAAAAGCGACAGGGATTAGATTGAGGTTGGACAATGGAGTCTCCGGTTATATTCACATCAAGAATTTGTCGGACAAGCATGTCGCGAATCCGGAGGAACGAGTTGGAATTGGACAGATTATCCATTGTCGGATAACCAAGATTGAAGTGGAGAAATTTGCAGTAGAGTGTACGAGTAAGAGCAGCGATCTGGCCGATAAGAAGAATGAATGGAGGTGAGTCACTTGATGAATTTTGAATATTATTACAGTTGTACACCTCACAAACCGGTCCCTATATCTCCTATTGTACCCTATATTCAGATGAGGCCCCTAAAGTATCCTATTTTCCAGATTTGGTCCCTATGGTACCCTATATCCAGCCCATAATGTAACTTTTTGTAATGTCACTTTTCTTTCAATAAATCAACTCATGGGTTAATCACTGTTCAATTCAGGTCTATATACCTATTTCTGAATTATCTTGAATTCTATTAAAATATTTCAGTATTTCTAAAGATTCCGAAACATTTTTAATACTTTTCAATCATTTGAAGGGATTTTCAAGATTTTAGGGTATTTTTAAAACTTCTAAGGCATTTTCAAGAGCTTTTTTAATTTGCAATATTTCAGGGAATTTAAAAAAATTCCAAGGGATTTTTTGACTGATTTCATTTCAAATCATGCAATGATTACATATTTGTTTGGTCTTTCTTTCATATGATGAGGAATTCTTAGCTCTATCGAATGATCCAAGAAAAATATCAAAATCTTGAACATTGAGAAAATGGCGGTGGCTTTACAAAAAATTTTGAATATCGATTTTCTCGAAAAGGCCACCTTTAACATTTTTTTATTTTATTTGTTTGTGGATTGTCAATAATATGGGCTACATATTCTCAAAGTTTGGCTTTTGGTAAACAATTTCTTCCTAATGAAAAAAAAAATTCTGAAAAAAATCAAAATTATTAATTTTTTCAAAAACTACCAAAATGTTCAAGTTTGAATATGTCAAGTTTTTTGAATTTTTCAAAAATCATTCTTTACAATCTTTACAAATGAATTTCATTTTTTTAAAAACCTCTTTCACTTTTTCAATATACGGAACCACATTTATTTATATACTTCTTTTCTCAATGATTATTATCTCGATCCGGATAATTAACTTTTAAATTTGTAGTAATGTTTATTTTTTTATTTTATAAGTATAAATTGATGAGGTGCCATATACTAAAAAAGTGAAACAGGCTTTTTAAAATGAAATCCATTTCTAAACAATTTTTGTTGTTGTAGATATTTACTCTTTTCATTGGTAGTTTTAAAAAAAAATGAACAATTTCGATTTATTTCGATAAATGTTTTTTTTTCAATAGAAAAGGTTGTTTACCAAAAACTTTAAAGGTGCCCTTTTCGAGAAAATCTATTTTCCAACTTTAAAAAAAAAGCCAAAATATTCTGACAACCTCATGCAAACCTTATTGCATGATTTTAAAAGGAATCTGTCTTATTAATTTCATTAGTATGAAGAGAATTCAATGCGTTTGAAACGTTTTAGGATAAAGACATCTTTTGAATTTCGCAAGAAATTGAATCAATTTACAGGATCTATAAGGTTTTAATATATTTCAGAAGAGTTCACAAGATTTTATGAGAGTCCCGAGTAGTTAAATGATTTTAATAAATTTTCCAGAATTTCAGAAAATAATCCCAGATTTCATAGAATTTCACGGGATTTATGGATCACTCTAAAAGCTTCTAGAAGTAGATTATAGAAATAGTCTTCTTTAGAGCAAGTTTTTAAATTGCAGTCAAATTTGGCACGACTGTATACGTGTTAATGTAGACTATTTTGATAAAAATTTATTCGAGAGAAGTGAGGTGTTTCATAAGGTTTCTAAAATTTTAAAAGATTGCAATGTTCTTGTAATTCACTCAGAATTCTTATTAATTTCGCCTGAATTCTTTTAATTCTTCGGAATTCGTTTTTAAAAAAATTATTCAGTTGAATTCTTCTAAATTTATTCAATTCTATGTGATTTAATGGATTTTTTTAAATTTTGAAAAGGTTGTATTTAATTGATCCTGAGGATCAATTAAAAAAAATTATTAAACTATTTTAAATATTTAAGGGTATAGTAAAGATTTCCTGGCATTTTCCGGAGCTTTACAAAGTTTTGAGGGATTTCAAAAGATATCAAAGGATTTGAAATATTTTAAGAAATTTTAAAAGATTCCCAGATCTTTTCTTCATTTATTTAACTAGTTTGAAGAAACTTTAAAGACTTTGAAATATTTTAGCATATTTTAAAAGATTCCAAGGCATTTTCAAGGGACTTTCAAGAGATTTTCTAACGTTTCATTAAGTTTAAGGGATTATAATATTTTAATGGATTTTAAAGAGTTTATTAACAAAAAGTGTGGGGTTTCATATTAATTTATCTTGAATTCTTTTGAATTGTTCTAAATTCACTCAATTCTATTCAATTAAGTGGATTTTTAAAAAGTTTTTGTTTAATTTATCTTGAAACCGCTAAAACTCACATTAAATCCTTAGACATTTGATCACATCCTGTTGAATTCTTTTTAATTGTTTTCAATTCACTTAATTGATTTTTAAATTTAGCTGAATTTTTTATGAATTTCATCGATTTATTCTCATTTCTCTTGAATACCTTCTAAATTAACTTAAATTTTACTGAAATCAATGGCATTTTATAAATTATTTCCAATTTATTTAAATTGTTTGGCTACAAATTAGTAGGGTTTCAAAGATTAGAACTTATTTTTGAAATTCATCCTGAATTATTTCAAACTCTTCGGAATTCTCTTGCATTTTTTTGATTCGCTTAAATTCCTCTAAATTTACTCAATTCTACTTTATTCAGTGTATTTTATTTTTTATTTTTGAAAGTGTTTATTTAATTAATCCTAAATTCGTTTAACCTTACCTTGAATTCTCTGGCAATTCGTCAATTCGTCAAATTTCTCTTGAATTTATCTTGAATGTTTTTGAAGTCTTGTAAATTTATCCTGCATTTGTAAGCCTTTGAGCACAAACACGTACCCTCTGAACATGAACAAACAGTACCCTTTGGTCCCTATATTTTGTCCCATAGGGACTCTGAGGCCTGCAGTTGTAAAAATTATACTGATGACATTTATTCATGCAGACCCCAAAAGGATCCTTTCTACGACAACGAGTCAGAGGAAAAGGATCGCCAAGCTGAAGAGGATTCAAAAAAAGTGAAGCAACGTCAAACGTACGTGAAGCGTGTCATTGTTCATCCATCCTTTCACAACATTGGCTTCTCGGATGCAGAAAAACTCTTGAAAAATATGAAACAAGGAGATGCGATAGTCAGACCAAGTAGCAAGGGCGCTGATCACCTCACAGTAACATGGAAGGTCACTGAAGATGTTCACCAGCATATCGACGTCAGGGAAGAAGGAAAAGAAAACGCCTTTTCGCTCGGTCAGCGATTGTGGATCGGCAACGAGGAATTTGAAGACCTAGACGAAATCATAGCCAGGCACATTAATCCGATGGCTTCGTATGCTTCCGAGTTATTAGACTTTAAATACTACAAGCCAAATGTTCTAGGAGTTAAAGAAAAGGCCGAGGAATTGCTCAAGGAACAGAAAAAGGCAAACCCCGGTGGAATTCCCTACATTCTGTCAGCTGCAAAGGTCAGCAAACATTTCCAGAATGTATTTTTATTTTCAATTTTAGATATGCAATACACATCTATATTAGGGATCATAGTCTGTACCCTTTTTTACCTAATCCCCCTTTTCCAACTTAAATGTGTGTCCAACTGATTAATTAATTTTGTGGATTTAAATCAAAATCATCTTTATAGAGATAACAGATAACAGACCAAGATATTCTACAAACAGGGGAAATGAGGAGATAGGAAAATAAATTCTTTTAAATAAAATTAATGGAGGCACTAGTATTCAATACAAATTTAAACGCTTCAAAATCCTAATATTTTAATTAGAAATATATTGCATTTGAGCAATTCCATGTCAAATCAATTGAAGAATTTCAGCTATTTATAGTGATTTTTATGAAAATTCAAGTATGCGTTCTCTTAGAGGTTGAAAGAAAAACCCTAAAATGATTTTTGAAAAATTCAAAAACCTTGACATATTCAAACTTGAACATTTTGGTCCTTTCCTTTAAAAATTTCATAGCTTTGGGGACTTTAATGCTATTAAGGTGTATTTTTTAAAAATTATTCGCTGTAAGATGCCGTTTTAAATAAATAATAAATCAAATAAATTTCTGAAAAAATCTACTTTCCATGACATTGTTGGCTATCTATAAAAAAATAAAGATAATAAAATGTCGTTTTTTTCTAGAAATTCAGTTTAAAAATCTAAGAAGTTAAAAAAATATAAGAAAAGTTAAGTTTTTTGAATTTTTCAACAAATTATTTAAGGTTTTTTTTCACAGCTAAGAGAACGTATAGTATTATTTTCATCGAAGGTACTAAAAATAGCTCAAACTCTAAAAAATGAATTTTCATCAAAAAAGTTCATTTTCAGTCAGTTGAATTTTCAACCCAAAAATACGAATTTCCAACTAAAGAGATGAATTTTCAATAAAAAATGTAAAATCTGATATTTCAATCAAAAAATATTTTTATTTGAAACCAAAGACAGTTGAATTCTTCGAAAAAAAACATTTTCCCACCAAAACGTATTTTTTAGTCAAAAAAGAAAAAAAATTACTACCAAATTTTTTGATTTCTCTACAAAAAAATGTAAATCCAGGGTGACCAGGGAACCGAGAAAATCGGGAAATGCCCGTGAATTTATGATTTGTTTGTTTTAAAAATAATCAGTTTCATTTTTATCTTTTTCAATTATAATGTCATTCAGTTTACAATGCGTAATTCGAAAATCTTTCACTTACAAATTCTCTATTTTGGATTTTACCTTTTGAGCGTAAATTTTGCATTTAAATTATTTAATCATTTTAGAATTTCCAGATTGTAAAATAACTTCAAAATAATATATTTATAATTAAGGGCTTTTATTAAATTAAAAATATTGTTTAGTCTAATATTTGAAATTTTGTGATTAAGGAAAATAAGAATGGCTTAATATTTAGAAATGTTTCATGTTGCATATAAAATCAGTAATTATAAATCTAATCTTCAAAACTAAACTTTGATCGTTACAATTTTAATTTTTCTATTTAAAAATATTAAATTTACAAGTAACAAGGTTGAATTTTGATTTATAATAAATATTGAACTCCTATAATTTCTTTAAAAAAATCGAGTAAGTTGTAGAGATATTTAAAAGGTCTGAAAATATTCCCAATTAATTTAAAGTTTCAAATGAGTTCAAATAATTTAAACGAAGTGTATACAAATACAGAGAAAATCCGGCTATTAGTGCCGAATTTGGATGCTAATAACCCACAGCCTAATTTGAAACAAAATATAGATTTTTGTAGATTTAGAGAATATTTAAAAAGATTTAAAAAGGGTTCCAAAATTGTCATAAACGGATCTTAAAGATTGTAAGGAAATATTTTTAATGTTGCTAGATTTAAGCAAAAAAATTAAGAAGAGTTCGAATCATTTTAAAAAACGTTTAGAAGTCTTGAAAAAATTTCAAAAATAATTTAAAATCTAAAACAATTAAAAAGAAAATGCAGATTTTTCAAGCTTTTAAAGCTTTTCAAGGATTTTTAAACTATTTAAAATGAAAATAATTAAACTTTTAATTTAAGAAGTGTTCAGTTTATAACAAAAATGTAATTATTCAATTTTTAATATTTGTAGCTTCTAGTGTTCATCAGATTTATACAATTAATTCTATTTTATGATCAATATTTAAATATTGACGCTAAGTCAGTTGAAAAAAAACAAACGTTAAATATAATTTTTTAACCAAGTAGTATAGTTTCCATAAGAAAGTATTGTAATTTAAATAAAAAAACAGCGGAATCTATCCAAATCGTTAACCAAAAAAGATATTGGGAGCCTGACTTAAACTGTAATTAATTTAGAGTTGATCATTTTTAGCTTGGATTTAAATGTTAGCAAACTGAATTTAAATTAGTAATAATTAAAAAAATTTTTGTTTTTTTACACTAATATTTTTTTAGTTAACATTGAAAAATGTTTTCAACATCCAAAAGTTTTCAACTAATAAAAGTAAATTAGAAGAAAGTGTAAGTTTAAGGAAACAAAAACTGGAAAATTAGGTTTTCCAACTTGAAATGTTTGACTCTTTCAAACTATATCTTTATAGCTTACTTGAAATGATAAATGCAACAACTCCGGGTTCTGTACTAAAAAGAATAGATAAAAACAAAATTGATGATAATAAGGAATAAAAACCTGTCTAAATATAGAAATACATTTAAAAAAAATTAAACATCTTTTCGAATTTTTGTCTAATGTGTTTTTATTTTTTCGGAAACCCCCTATATTTAATCAGTTCTTTTGGTTTCAGAATATTCCAGGGAAATTTCTTCTATCTTATTTGCCTCGAGTTCAATGTCGTCACGAGTATGTCACAGTTTCGCCAGATGGTTTCCGATTCAGGGGACAAATGTTTGGACGAGTAGTAGATCTGGTTCGGTGGTTCAAGGAACATTTCAGAGATCCGCTTCCAGGCCAGGCGACTCCGAGTACCCCCAGAGGAATGATGTCGACGAGGACTCCATATCAAACCCCAGGAGGCGTTAGCGGTAAATTTCAAAAATTAAAATTAATTCTCTTGACCGAATCCATTTCAGATCGGGCAGGTTCTACACTTGAAGTCGCAGAATTTCTTGAGGACACAACATGTTGGTTTTTAGAGGAAATAAGGCCATACGTAATTTTGCGATTTGTAAAAAATAAAATTTCACAAATTTATCCTTATTTGAAATTTTTGCTTCGTTTTTCAAAAAACCTCCAATTTTTTCTTTAAAGTTATATAAATTTTTACCTAATTGAAATACTTAGGATTTCTTTCCACATTCCGGTAGACTTAATCGCCTTCTTTCGAAATCTAAAAATACTAAAATTCGATTTTATCAAAAAAGTCACTAATATTTTTTGTCAATTTTTTGTTGAATGTCTACTAACATTAGGAAAATAGGCTGTTAATTTTATGCGGGCTAAACAACTTTTGTGTCCAGGAGAATTTTTCCATAAAATCGAATTTTTCTTGCTTACAACCCGAAAAAAATTTCATATTTATAAAAAAAAATCTCTTGACCGCAAAATTTGGGTTAGCCCGCAAAAAACGTATAGCATATCTTTTTTGTATAAACCAAAATTAAAAAAAAAATATTTTAAAAAGACAGGAAAGGTGAGGTTTTTCCCTTTTTCATAGAAATTGTGATAGTGTAATGTCTGGAAATTTAGATTTGCAATAATGGGTAAATCTCGAAGAATAATTTTAAATGCCGAATAGCAAGTGAGACCTGATTTCGAAACCGTGCACAGAAATAGTAGATTATGTACCTAGGCAGTATAAAACAACTTTACTGCCGTGGTCCATACTATACTTTATTATGCGCGTGGGGTGACGTTAGAAGTCTAAAATCTGCTTCGTAGTTAAATGTAGTTATAAAATGAATTCTTCTCACTCCTTTTTCCACTCTTTTACTTCTCACTTAATTCTTCCTTCTTGCTGTCACTTTACGTGCCGCTCGTCGCAGTACAATAAAGTGCTATTTTACTGCCGCTCCGCGGGCAGATAACATGTGCTTGTACTGACTATTTCAGGTAAAAGAATTTATAATGTATTTAATAACAGATTTGTACAGTTAAAAGAATTGGCTGCTCTGCTAAAACTGCAGTTTTCTAGAAGAAATATTCAATTTTTCAATTTTCTCTGAAAAGTAAGTAACAATTCAACAAAAAATTGACGAAAAATAGAAGTGTTGGTTTTTTAAGAAAATGGACGTGCAGTATTTTCAGAAAAACCTCCCCTAATTTTTCTGGAATGAAATCTTAAATATCTCAATCGGGTCAAAAGTTATATAACTTTAAAGAGAAAATTAAGGGTTTCTTGAAAAACGAAACAAAACATTCAAATACTCAATATTCAATATCTATTCTTTATCCTTTTTTATTATAGGAATGAACCAAGAAGCCATTCAGAGAGTTGCTCAAACTATGCCTCATCATATTCTGAATTCGCTCTCACAAGTGGCAAGTCAGAAGTTACATTATCAGCCCCATACTCCAGGAGCTGCAGCTAGTTACAGTGGAGTTCACACCTATCCAAATACGCCTTACACTCCCTCGGGACAAACTCCCTTCCAGGCGATGACGCCTTATCGAACTCCCCAAACTCCATTCTTGCATCCCGCGCCTGTAGTAATTCCACCTGTTCATCACAGCAGTCCTAATCTTTCTCACAGACCCACACCTCCCATGAATACTTCCACCGGAAATAACATGGACTGGAAAAGAGCTGCAATGGCCTGGGCTCGACAAACTGGTCCAAATAAACCATCGTAAGTACTCAAATAATGACAAGGCAGGGTGGCGACTTGGCCGGGCATTTTATTGACCGCAAAATTACCGAGAATTTAATTTAAAAACCGGAAACTTACTTCTGGCCGCAATGAAATTCAAGTTTTTATTATTTAAATAATTTTGGTCAATTTGGAAAAGTGATTTCTACTTTATCTACAGTTGTAGAGCATATAAGTGTGTTTCTTAGATTGCGAATTCATTCACTTATTTAAACATTCAATAACTTAGTTAAAAGTTGAAATTATTTATTAAAAATTAATTTTTTTCTTGCAGATTAATCATTTTAATTGAAAATTCATCTCTGGTTGAAAAATTTATTTTCTCCCTCTTTTTTCAATTGTTATTTTGGTCTCTAATGAGCCAAAAAATAAGGTAGTTTGCAAGACTGTTTTTTAATTGTAAATCTATTTCACGTTTTTTTAGCATAACAATTTTTTTCATAAAAAATATATTTCTGTTCGATCTTAAATAAAAAATGTATCTTTTTTTCAAATGAAATTTCAACTATTTGGCTGAAAATGGACATTTTTTACTTAAAAATTCAACTATTTCTTGCAAAATTTATGTGCTTTTAGGAAAATTCGTCTTTTTTATAGCAAAATTAATCCTTATGGTTGAAAAAATCATCTTTTTGGCATAACATGCAACTATTCCAGTTGAAGATTCATCATTTTAGTTGCAAATGCATCAGTTTGGTTGAAAATTAATTTGTTCAACTAAAAATTCAACTGCTTCATTTTTAGTTTACAAATTCAACAATTTGAATGAAAATTAGTCTTTTTTAATAGAAAATTAAACTATATTGTTGAAAATAAACGTATTTTGTTACAAAAATTGTTTTTTTATAGTAAATTATCTTTTTCTTTGAAAGTTGCTAAAAATTCTTGTCGGTTGAAAATTCATGTATTCAAGCTGAATGTTTATCATTTTAGTTGAAAATTCATCATTTAGACAGGAAATAAAATTTTTTGGTTAAAAGTTAAACTCTTTAGTGAAAAATTATTTTAGCTTCTTATTTTATCTTTTCAATTATTCAAAATTATTTTTGAGTTGAAAATTTTTTGTGGAAATTCATATTCTTGGTTGAAAATTCATCGTTTTGGTCAAAATTTAAATTATTTGATTTGGACATTTATCATCTTAGTTGAAAATTGATCTTTCTGGTTTGAAATTCAACTATTCTAGTCAAAGATTTACAATTTTATTTGAAATTTAATCACTTTGAATTGTAACTATTTTTTTAAGTTAGTTTTTTCTTCAATCTATTTTATTGATGATAAAAATTGAAGTATTTTAGTTACATATTTATCATTTTAGTTGAAAATTCATTTTTAAGGTTGGAAATAAAATTACATGTTTAAAAGTTGAACTCTTGTTAAAAATTTTTTTTGGTTTGTTTGAAGATTCCTTTGAAGATTCTTGTTTGAAAATTTATCATTGTGGTTAAAAATTCAAGTATTTCAGTTAAATATTCATCATTTTAGTTAGAAATGTAACTTTTTGGTATTATTTTTGATATTTTTTAGTGGAAAATTCAAGTATTTGTTTCAAAATACAGTTATTTTGACATTTTTCGCTCTGTTGTGTTAAACTATGTTTAGAATGAACTTCTGTAAAAGGTATTCACTGAAATCCTGGAAGGTCTCTTGAAAATGCCTTGAAGTATTTTTAAGTATTGAACTCTTCAACATTTTTTGAAATTCCTCAAAATTTCTTTAAGCTCTTGAAAATTCCTAGGAATTTAAAAAAATACCCCAAAAATATCTTTTAAACTTTTTGGAATCAATTCAATTTATTGAAACCTATTAAAAATACCCTACAATATTTCAATTCCTTTAAAATATGTTGAATGCTTTTGAAATTAAAAAAAAAAATTTAAGAATATCCTAAAGTCTTTTAAATTATTAAAAACATTTAGTAATACCTCAAAATATGTGAAAATCCTATGAAATTCTTTAATTCTTGTGCAAAAATTCTTTGAAATCCATTAAAGTATTATAAAAACTCGTGTAATTACATGAAATTTCCTGAAATTCTGGAAAATGTATTAAAATACTTTGAGAGGTTTTAAAATGCAATGATATCATTGAAATCCTTCGAAATCTCTTCAAATTTTTGTAATCTTTTAAAAATACCTTAAAATCTTTCAAAGTAAAGTACCCTAAATATTTAATATTCTGTGAAATCCTATTAAATTCCTGAATTCAATTGAAACTTTCAAGGAATTTTTAAAAATACCCCAAAATCTCTTTTAAATACTTTGGAATCACTTCAAATTATTGAAAACTATTTAAAATATCCGAAGATATTTAAAATGATTTCGAATATTTTGAAATCCCTTGTAATTATAAAAAAAACTTTAAAATATCTTAAAATTCGTTGAAATCCCTTGAAATTGTTAAAAGCTAAATTACTTGACATTTTTTTAAATACCATGTCATCTTTAAAATTCTTTAAATCTTTGGAATACCTTCAAATTATTTAATTTTATAACAAATTTCTTGGAATATTTAAAAACCCCAAAAATATTGCATATCATATAACTTTTTAAATCTTTTGAATATTTAATTACTTTGAATTTTTAACAATACCCTAAAAAAATTTTAAATCCTTTAGAACTACTTCAAACTATTGAAGTCCCTTAATATTGTTTAAAGTTATTCAAAATTGCTTGGCATTTTTGTTTAAAGCTTTTAAAAATTACTTGAAATTTTTTAAATACTGTGCTATGTTTGAAATTCATTGAAATATATCAGTTGAAAATTCTTTGAAGTATTTTAAAATATCCCAAAAATTTTTTATTTCTTTAAATCTTTTGAATACATTCAAATTATTGAATTTCATTAGAAGTTCCTTGGAATCTTTTAAAATACCCTAAAATATTTCAAATCATTAAAATTTTTGAAGCTATTAAAAATTAGTTGGAATTTTTAAAAATACCCTAAAATCTTTCAAATATTTTGAAATTGTTTAAAGCTATTAAAAATTACTTGGAATTTTTTAAAATACCGTGCTATCTTTGAAATTCCTTGAAATATTTAAATCTGTTAAAAATTCTTAGAATCACTTCAAATTATTGAAAGCTATTGAAAAAATCATGAGTTATTTTAAACTCTTTCAAATCTTTTGAAATTCTATGAAGCTATTAAAAGTTACTTGGAAATTTAAATACCGTGCTGTCTTTGAAATTCCTTAAAATAATGGCATCAGTTGAAAATTCTTTGAAGTCTTTTAAAGTATCCTACTTTTTTAAATTCTTTAATTCTTTGGAATGCCTTCAAATTATTGAATTTTATTAAAAATTCCGTGTAAACTTTGAAAATACCATAAAATATTTCTAATCCTTTGAAATCCTTTAAAACTTGTTCAAGTTCTTGAAAACTCCTTGGAATTAAAAAACAAAAACACACTAAAATCTTTAAAATCCTTTGAGATCCCTTCAAATAATAGAAATCTATTAATTTTTGTTACAATATTCTAAAATACTCCAAAAGATTTAAAAAGAATTTAAGGAAATTCAGAAATAGATATAGACCTGAATTCTGTAGTGGTTCACCCATGCGTTAATTCATTGAAAGAAAAGTGACTAAAGTGATCTCTTCATTTAAAAATTTTTGTCTCCCGACTTTCTCCCGGTTCCTTCCGTAAATATTTGTGATTCCTCCCCATTTAAAGAAAAATATACTCTCTTTGCGAAACATACACGTTTGTCACATCTATGGTCAATCGCGGAAATCGATAAGCAAGAAATTTATTGACTTTGAATCATATAAACAAATTAAAAATCCAATAATAATCCAATTTTAAAATATTATGTTTTGAACATTTTTGAGACAGTAACGAATAATTAAGAATTCTGAATTAAAGCGTCTCAAATTAAAAAATATAAATATAATTTTCGAAATTAGTACAATATCCCAAAGTTAAAAATTGAATACTTTAAGATTCTAATTTTGGAAATTGGATAATTCAAAATTCAAAGGAATTGAAATTGTATTATTTATAATTAGAAGCGTTCAAAATTAAATAATCAAAAATTAGAAGTTTTTGAATTCTCCAAAAGCTTTCAAAATAAATAGTAGTTTTAAATGGGAAAGTTTAAAAATAATAAATGTCTACTCCGCAAAATTAAAACTTACACGAATGCGAACTTCATTTAAAACTAAAAAACAAATTTAATAGCTTAAAAAATAACATTTTTTAAATTTCTAATTATACTTTCCAACATTCAGCCAATTCAATTTTAGTTGCAAAATTAAAAACATTGAAGTTTTTATCTTTTTTTTTTTAATTTATTTTAAACACAATTGCAAATTTTTTAACTTCAAATCTTCCTTTAGAATTATTATTAATTCTTGAAATTTTCCAATCAAATAATTTTCAATTTGAAATGATATATTTGATTCCTAATTTTGAAGTTTTACAATTTTAAGATTTTCAATTCTAAAGTGCTTCATATTTACATCTAAAATGATTAAATTAAAAATTGACTATGCAGTCTTTTTGTATGAAATTAAGAAATATTTAATAGCGGAATTGTCCTGACATTTTGAATATTTGAATTCGAAATTACAATATTATTCAATTTAAAATTCGAAACCTCTCGGAACTAATATAAAAATTTATTCATTATCAAACTTTCGTTTCAAGGCCTCAAAGATTAAGCCGTTTTAGAATCAAGCATTAAAATCTATATTTTAGAATTAAAATGATAGAAATTTTTAAAACGCTAAATATATTATTAATGAGCATCACATCATGTAGTATCAAGTAACATTCAAAACGACTGGATAGATTTGGTTCACTGAAAAATGTGATTTCTGTAAAGAAAAATCGCTGTAATTTTTATCATTCAAATTTGTAGAATTTTAAATATTGTGAGAAATATTGAAAATCTGTAACGTAAAATTATTCGAAAAAACTTGGAAACATTCAAAACTTGAAAAACGTGCGAATTATAAAATAGAGGAAATTTTCCGCTGTAATATTTCTCTCCCGGCTTTATCGCGATTCTGTCAGGTGGGTGGCCACCCTGTTTCTGCAAGTTCACCGGGTAGAAGAAATGAAAATAATCAAATTAATTGTTACAGTGGCAATACTCCAAGATTCGACGATGTCAGGAAAACACCACGTCGATACGACAGTGACGAGAGCCGCCACTTTAACCCGGAGGACAATCCTTTCACAATAGGATCTTCTCGGGACAACACGCCGAAGCAATCCTTTGATGACAATCCGTTTACCATCGGTTCTTCTCGAGAAAAGACACCAACATATCCAACGACTCCTCGAGGAAAATCGCCATTTTATTCGCCGGGTCAATCGCGAGGAAAGTCGCCCTTATATGCGATGGGCATGTCTCGAGGAAGGTCTCCTTCATATCCCTTGAATCGCGGCAAATCGCCCAAGTACAGCCAAAGTCCACGCGGGAGAAGTGGCAAGTTTAACGCTGGTCCCCCGAGGGAAAAAAGTCCTACGCCCTTTGACGACAATCCCTTTACAATTGGTTCCTCTAGGGATAGACAACGAGCCGAGGAACCCGAGGACGACAATCCTTTCACGATTGGCTCCTCTCGTGAGAAGCTCCGGACTCTGCCGTACAAATCGCCCCGGAGCACTACTCCCTTGACAAGTTCTAGTCCAAGGAGTATGTCGCCAAGTGGAGACGGAACACCGCTTTACGACGAAAGCTAACCATAAGGCGTTCTCTCCAACGGTTTTTTGTCGTAGCTTTTCAAGATTCCCAAGAGTATTTACGAGATCAAGTCAAGTTTTTAATATCGACTTGTCCAATCGACGGGAATTCTCGAGACAGTTCCAAAATAGCACCTTATTATTTGGAGACTTTAATATATTCTATGGTTCGAAATAAGAAAACGTATTCTCCAGAACATTATAATTCTCCTAGAAGCTCATTAGGATTCTTATTTTGTAGTCTACAAGTTGTGTAATCAAACATGTAGATGAGAATGTTTCAACATACGTGTGCTATTGGAGAATGGAATGTACAAAGCAAGAGGAAGAGAAATTTTCAAATATCCCAAACTTTGTGGCAGCAGCGTTTCCTTTGGAATTGGGAAACTGTTTTTAGCCTTTTCAGACTTTTTGCTGATTATTTCTAGTCGTTATTATTTAAGAACTGTCGGAAGCAAAACTGCAAGTTTCAGAAAATTTGGTAGCGTCTCATTATCATTCAATATTTGATTTTCCTTTCTCTTGCTCATTAAATATAGCAATTCTCACTATTTTAAGTGTCGACGAAAATCGATAATTCTTGGTGCAAAACTGCTGTAAAATGATTTTATGGTGCATGTAACAACACGGAAGTTTAATTGCCAGAGTGGAGATTAAATTATTGAAATTACAAATCACCGCAACAGTAATTTAAGCAATGCCCAGCTTAGCTAAAGCCAATGGAGATATAAACGATTGTATATATAATTATATGTATCTTCTTCGCACAATAGGACAAATTCAGATTTTCTTCAATTTATTACGTTATACGAATTTTAAATTTGTATTTTATATTGGTTTGGACTAGCTCTTTGAAGTCCAACCCGTCACATTTCTTGGATATTTCATTGGAAAATTATCCTTCTCGATCTCTTTTTTATCACGTAATTTTTAATTCACAATACCAGGTTTTTGCGCCTGGGAATCTTGTTAAATTTCAGTCTCATAACTGAACGTCTTTTTATTTATTTGCTCGCAAAAGGAATATAATGTTGGGCACAATTTGTGTTTTTTATGTATTTGAAATACATTCTTCTCATATATTTTTTACAATGGCTATACGGTGATATTATATAATAATAAATATACGGAATCCTTTATTAAAGACTTTTTTATTACATGAAACCCTTTATCGTTTTATTGCAAAATTACATAATTTTTAAATCATCTTTTTTGCTAAGCGCATAATGCATTGTGTCTCAAAATAAAGCTCGAACAGGAACTTTTCATGTCATTTAAAGTTTTCATGCTAAATATACTCAATTAAACGTCGCATCGAAAGGTATAATTTTATTTTCATCGCGCAATATTGAAATTTTCGCATAATGGCACATATTTTCATAATTTTTGCTCAATACATGTAAAGAGTTGCAAAAAATGTATTTTTGAATATTTATGTCAAATTATAAAAAAGTACAAAAAACATTTTTGAAATTGGTTGATGTCTTCTGTTCGGTTTTTAAATCTTAAAATTAGAAAAGTTTCCCTGTAAGAGAACACATGATGGGGAATTTTTTCGAAAAATTCGTTATGGTAAAGAAGTATAAAAAATTGAAAACAACTTTTTTTTTAGCAAGTTGTAATATTCGGAAAAATGTGAAAAACATGTTTTAAATAGGAACATTTTTGTTTGGGGAAAAATGAAATTCACATTTCTGAGCTTAAACTTAGCTTGCGGTAAGATTACTAAACTTGGTTGGAGAGTCTCCAACCAATAATTTCTGCTAATTTACTTTAAAATTTTCACGCCTCCTATCTCCCCTTATCGAACTCCAAAAATGTTCCAAAAAATTGAAATTGCAAATTTCGTAAAAAATGGACACATCAGCTCTGTTTTTCCCTTCTTTTGTTATAAGTTATTTTTATTCGACAAGTGAAATGTTTTTAATATTTTCCAACTATATTAAATTTTGTTTAATTAAAAAATTTTTAAAACAATTTTCTATAAACTTTTACTTCTACTAGCTGATTAAAAGGAACCTTTTTTACATTTAATCGGAAGATTAGTAATTTTATACGAAAAATTACCTTGTCTCAAGATTCGTATTTGTTTAAATAATTTTGTTCTCAAGTAAATTTTTGAAATGTATCTCTTTCGGTAATTAATGAGATAGTTTGTCATCCTTAAGAGCAGCATTTTTTGTTAAAGTCATTATCGAAATGCTTAAACAATTTATTAATGATTAGTTTTACATTTTTATTGAAAACAAAAATAGCTTTAACAGCATCAATACTGATCAGTATGTGGAGAGGATTCAAAGAAAAACATTTAAAAAATAATTTCAGAACGACAAAATTAAAAGTAATTCTAGCAGAATGTTTATTACTTAAATTTTGTTTTAATTTTTTATTACTAATTTGTTTATCACTGAAATTACTGAAATGACTGCAAAAAAAACTGTTCAGAACCAATGTGAAAAAAGTGTTTAAACAAATATTACTTATTTGCAGAGTTTGTATAACATTTCAATACTTAACGATAAACGATATATGTACTTCAATTGTAAATCAAAACGTAAAATTAATCTTTAATAATGAAATATAACTCCATTAAAGAAAAAGGTAAATTTAAAACATTTATTTCACAACAAAATTGTTTTTAAAAATTATGTAAAGAGACACAGGTTTAAAAAAAATAAGATGGTAGTAATATCTGAATGACGTAGATATTTAATACCAAGCGACAAAGTTGACCAAATTAAAAAAAAAGTTTTCTACACTTTATAAGAAAAAGTTATAATTAAATAGTAGTTGTTTAAACAATTCATAAACGTTTAAAACAATTAAGAGTCATCCTACGAGTCACTAATTGCCCGATTAATAATAAAAACTAAATATATATATACATATATAAGTTTTAAAAATGTTAAAAAGAAATATTTTTAATAATTTTAAATTGAAGGAATCCAAGATCGAAAATTTTCACATGAAATTTTTAGAAATTCAACTAAATTTGTTTTAATTGTGAAAAGAGCCGATTATTCAATTTACAATTCTTGATGCTTAAATTCAATTATGTCAAGCATAGCACTTGAATACAGAAAACAAAGTTTCAAAATGTGAAAGTATCTTAACTTGATCTAAACGTTCCAAGTTTATTAAGGATTTAAATTTAAATCCTGTACAGATTAGAAGGAAAATAATATGAGAATGTTTAAAATTCGAAATAAAATTGGAAGTACCTTCTTTTTATATTAATAAAAATCCTACTACTGTCTAAATTAATATCTTTCAGATCTTTCGTTATCAAGGGAACTTTTTCAGAGGAATAAGTCAAATTAAAATCCATCCAAAATCTAAAGACACTCGATGAATTTTAAATTATAATTAAGAATGTTATACCTATTTTAGTGTCAAGTAACTTTATCAATAAACACCTTATAGTTCCAGGTGTACACTATTTTTATTTTTTATTTCACTTTTAAATATAATTTTACCTTTCGAATCAATTTTAATGATATATTATTTCGTTCCGAATTGCTTTGGACATGCTGTATTTAAAAAAAACATTAGCTTCGAAGATTCAAATTTGTTCATCTTAACTCATAAACAATTGAAAATCAGCTAATCATCAAAATTCCAATCGCTCAATGAAAAAATTCGGTCAGATTGAAAACGAATTTAATTCGTCACAATTTTGGTTTAAGGAAACAAATTGAAAGTGTGAAAACACGCTTCTATTTACGATTAGCAATCTCTTTCTGACACTTAGCTGGGAATTAATAGTTATATTTAGAATTTAAAATATAAACTAAACATGGAATCCTTTATCCTATACTTCTTTAATTCGTTGTCCATATTTCAAATACACTGTATAGTAAGAAAAATATATTTAAAGCTAATTAAAAAATTGAGATTCTATTTTTATAGAGCACCGTAAGTATTTATATAATAACAATGATTCAAGGTCTCAAACGAAATAAAAACCACATCAACTATATTATTCATCTTAATATTCTACTAAAGTTTTATATTTTACCGTAAGGCATAATTTCCGATAGAATTTGTTGTAACAGATCTCGAATTTTGAATCTATCTAGGAGTTAATTCTTATAATTATCTCGATTTTCAGATACCAGATCTTCTTAATATAATAAACTATATCATTATTGATGTAAATAATCTACGAATCCTATATACATTCACGCCACTGAAAGCTGATCGTCCGATAGCATGGCGTCTTTAGCTGGAACGTTTCTCTTATAAATGCAACGAATTTGAGAAGGCTTGTTTGTCGTTTGCCTTCGTGCCATGTAACAAAAAAATTATATACCTGGTGTTTAAAATTTAAAATTTTAAAAAAGTCAAAAGTCCAAAAATTTCAAATTATAAAATAAAATAAAATATTTTAAAAGCTTACAATTTTTTCTTCTCATGTTTGTCACTTGGACTCGAATCCGTATCACTCTCGATATCTGAATCAACTTCATTATGATCAATTTTTTGCCTCTTTCTCAATCCATAGGAATTAGCAGTTTTAGGATTCTGGAAAAAGGAAAGAATTAATATGCTTTAAGTGTTTTTATAAATTAATCAAATATAGAATCGCGACTACAAAATTTCTTAACTTTTCCCTGACCAATTTTTCATTTTTCTCCTTCTACATTTTTATTGCAGATACTACGTTTTAGATTTTAAGTCAAAATATATTAAATTTTAAAATAAAAAAGATAAATTTTCAACCAAAAAAGTTGAGTTTGCAAAGTAAAAAGACGAATTTTTTTAGAAAACACTGGTCATTTCACCCGAAAACATAAGTTTGGACAAACAAAAGACATTAATTTAAGACAAGCCAAAAAGACAAATTCTTTAAAACAGTTGAATTATCCACCCAAAGATGAGTTTTTAACCAAATACTCGAAATTTATATAAAAAAAGATTTAACTATAACCAAAAACTAAAAATTTCGACCAAAGAAGATTAATTTTCATTCCAAAAGGACGGATTGGACAAAATGAAAACAGTTTAATTTTCGACCAAAAAAGATTACTTTTTAAAAAAATAATTCGATTTTCAACCAAATAGTTGAAACTTCAATTAAAAAGATCAATTTGTTTACCAAAAATGAAACAGTTAAATTCATGACCAAGGAAATGAATTTTCAACTAAAATAATGATTCTTCAAACAACGAAGTAAATTTTTAACATGTAGTTCAACTTGTAGCCAAGTAATTAAAATTTTAACCAAAAAGGATGAATTCCTACAGAAAAATGTAATAGATAATATTTCCACCAAAATATTTTAATTTTAAATCATAAGCAGTTGAATTTTAATTTTAAATAAAAAACAGTTGGATTCATCTAAAAGACGAATTTTGAACAACAGACATTGATTTTTCAACCAGAAAAGATTTTTTCGTCAATGAAGAAAAAAAATATCAAAAAAATTATAGAATTTTCTACTAAAAACGATGAGTTTTTAACAAAAAATGGAATAGTTAAATTTTCAATTAAAAAAAAATTAATTAAAAAAACATGTTCAACAAAATAGTTAAATTTGCAACTGAAGGGATGAATCTTTAATTAATCAAATGAATTCTGAACAAAGTAGTTCAACTCTCAACCATATAGTTGAATTTTTAACTAGAAACGAGCGATATTTAATAAAAAATGTGTGAAAAAAATTTCCTGAAAACAGATTTAAAAAAAAGGAATTCTTTACAGAATACAGAATTTCATAAACTTTAACTTCAGTTCATCGAAAATTCTCTGACTCTTTTAAGTTTTCCCTGACTTTCCCTGACCTACAGCAACCCCAAAATAAAATTATTTACCTCGTTTTGTCGATAGGCATTTTTCTCACGTCTGGATGAGTTTTCGATGAAATCGAAACTTTTTCGACTCTTTCTCTTCTGTGGAATAAAAAAACGTATGAAAGCAAGATTTTATAGAATTTGAAATAAAAATGGAACCATTCATTTCTCTCAGAAAGCATAATTCAACATACTGAGCGCGTGTTGATTTTTTGTTGGTCCTCTTCGCTGTCGCTTGACGAGAAGATCAGTTTATGGGCAATTTTATTTTTGCTGGGAGCTTCGATTTCTTCGGAGTTGGAAGAACCCTTTGTTGCACGGGTCGACGAAAGAGGATCCTGAGAAAAAAATTTTTATTCGGTGGATACTTTTAATTAAAACTAATTTAGGAATTCTTGAAAAAAATGTTACCTCATTCGAAAGATTGGGTTTTGATATCTTGTCAACTTTCTTTATTGTGCTTGGCATCGCGATTTCTTTTGCCATGTCCGTCTGATTTTCTTGATCTTGTGGGTTCTGTATTTTCAAAATTATTACTTAAAGAACGTTCGGATTCCAAGAAAGACCTACGAGATACTGTCAATTTTTTACAGAAACCAAGGACGGGTTTATAGTAACTTCAAAATTAAAAACCCCAAATTGTAGCATCCGCAAAAAGAAGACTTTATTTCATATTTGTCAACGGTAATTCAAATGAAAGCAAAATTAAAAAATAAACGATTGAAAACGTAAATGAATTCGTTATACATAAAAATAAATTATGAGGTACATGATCTTGATCAATAATCTTGACCGCAGCAGCAATTTGTGATTTCCTTAGTAACTCACCCGGGTGTTTTTAGGGCTCTTGATTCCGGAAGGTGCAAAATATTCCTTTGGATCTGCTGGTTTATAAACAGGGTTGTCGTCTTTTACAACTAATCGCTCACCTATTAAAGAGTACAAAATGATCTCTTATCAATTTTTAATTAATCTACACCAGGGTGGCGATTCGGCGGATGAAAACGGCTTTTCAAGAAAATACTTTAATTTTCCCCCTAATTAATGAATTTTCAACTAAAATCATTCCTCAACTTGAATAATTAAATTCTAAACCAAAAAAATAAGTTTTCAACTAAAAAACTGAATCTTCAACTGAAACTTGAATTTTCAACACAAAAAAAAATTAATTTTTACCGAAAGCGATCAAATGTGAATCAAAACTTAAATAATTAAATTTTAAATTAAAAAAATTACTTTCTGCACGATCTTTGTGAAAATTTTTAACTCGAATAGTTGAAGTTTAAACCAGAAGGATAAATTTTCAACCAAGAAGAATAATTTCTACCAAAAAGATGAATTTTCAACTTAAAAGATCATTATTTCACCCAAAAATTGAATATTAGTTACATTTTCAGTTTAAAAAACAAAATAATTTTCAACCAACAAAAAAACATTTTCGAAAAAAATAGTTAAATTTTCGGCAAATAATCCTTTTCATCTAAAGATATAAATATATAAAATAATAATTTTCAATAAAAGAGTTCAATTTTCAATAAAAGAGTTCAATTTTCAACAAAATAAATTTATTTTTAACCTGAAAGATAAATTTAAAGTTAAAATGATAAATACTCAAGTGGAATACTTTTATTTTTACGAAAAGAAGAATTTTCAAACAAGATTAACTTAGAAAGAAAGATAATTTTTTACAAAAAAATCGATTTTTAACCAAATATTGTGAATTTTCAACGAAATAGTTGAATTTTCAATGAAAAAAAAAACAAATTTTCATCCACATTGTTGAATTTTGAACAAGAAAAGATCAATTTTTAACGAAAATTGGACAATCAAAACTGGAAATTTTCATTTAAAAAAAATTATATCCTTTCAACCAAAAATAGAATGGTTACATGATCTTTTAAAGATCTAATTCTTAACAAAAAATAAACGGATTTTAAACAAAAAAAAGAAATTTTTCTGCTGGAAGTTAAATTTTTAGTTAAAAAAATTGATTTTCACCAAAGTAGTTACATTTTCAACCAGAGATAAATTTTCAATTCAAATGATGAATCTTCAACTAGAAAAAATCATGTTTATCAAAAGATTTTCCAAGTAGTTGAATTTTTAACTATAAAAAGATAATTTCGCAACGAAAAATTTAACCAAATTTTCTATTATAATTTAGCAATATTCCTTCTTTGAAATACTATTTTTACTTTAAAAACTACTTGAAATAGGTACTTTTTTATCTAAAATTTGGAAGAGGGAACTTTCAAATTGTGACAAATTCTGTCTTGGAACAGGGATTCTTTTAAATTCATTTCTTCTAAATCCGAATATATTGGAAACAAATTTTCATTTCATGTCTAAAATTCCCTCTTCCAAGATAAATTATATTTCTGCAAGGAAACTTCCTGTCTTAAAATAAAAAGGATAGCTATTTTTTAATATTTTGAGTTCCAAGTTAGTTTAAATGAGGAAAAAGAGAATAAAATGTGACAAATCCATTTCTTGGAGAAATTGGGAAAATTATTGTTTCTGTATGTTTGAAACATCATCAGTTCGATTATCATACTTGAGTCAGCGAAAAAAATATTAGAGAAAAATGAGATGAAAGCTTGAATTTTACTGCGAACAGAAGTCAATTCCCTGTTTTTACATTAAAATCTCGGCCATTTTAGAAGCAAAAAATAAACGAAATAAAGTTATTTACCCGTCCAATAATTCAAAGGAGGTAAAATGCGCCTTCCTCTAGTACTACTTTGAACATTTTGTAAAAGTTCTGTAGCAGATTTTTGTGGACGCTCGGCGATAACGTTGTTTTCTGAAAACTAAGTAATGTTAGAGAAATTTGAATCATGAAAATTCTCGTTTAGGAAAAGATATTCACCTCCTTTTAATTTCAGCCACATGGCGCAGAAGTGATCGATTTTTGCTGGGCATCCGTTTCTGCATTGAGGTAAAAGCTCCTTCGGAACAACTAGGAATACAATTTTTTTAATGATAAATAGGTACTCATTTGTATTTTGTTAATTTATATAATCATTCAGGCTGGCCATTTTAATCGAAGAAATAAATTCCCCGTTATTTCCCGACTAGCAAACATTTCGAGAAAAAAAGCTAAACAAATTTCCATTTGAAGTAATAAAAACTGAGCCGAAAATGAAAGCGCTCAAAGTGGAACTGTCGATTTTGAACTTTTAAAATAGAAATTTAAAAGTTGTTAAATTAAAAAATGTTATAATAAAATTCTCAATAACTTACACGTATAAAATGGAACGTACTAAACACTTTTCAATACAATTTTTAAATGAAATTCCGATAAGCTACCTAATTTTAAATATTGAACTTTTATAAATTATAGAGTCCACAGATTCAGCTTCAGTTCAAAAAATATAAATCCGCGTTATCATTTTCAATGCTTTCAAAATTATATTATTAAAAAAAAATGTTCAGAACCTCTAAATACCTTTTAAAATAAATTAAAAATTTTCCTACAACTTTTAGGAAATCCTGCAAATTTGAGAAAAATTCCTTAAAATTTTGATGTATAAATAACAATTGAACACTTATTATTTGTAGAAGAAATTTGAGTAATTTTAAGAGATATTTAGACGTTCCGAAAAAATTCAAAATTAATTAAAAACTTGAAATGATAGCCTAATTGAAAAGAAAATGCATATGTTTGCAGATTTAAAAGAAAAATTGTAGAAGCTCATTTCGTTTAGACGTAAGATGGGAAAGAAAAATTGATGACCAGGTTTGGTCACGTTGACCCTCTCATGACATAGCTTTAAAAGATTTACAAAATGTTCAGAAAAGAATCTGGAAGATTTTAAGGAAATTTTTACAAATTTGCATAATAGTTTTGAATCTTTTGAAAGCCTCTAAATATCTCTTAAAATTACTCAATTTTTTTGTACAAATTATACGTGTTAAATTGTTATTTATATATCAAAATTCAACAATTTCACTTCCAAATTAAACATTTTTCAAAAATAACAATTCTAGGTCAAAAAATTCAATTTCAAATTGTTTGCTTTTAAATATTTGGTTTCAATTCACTCCTCTTAAATAAACAGTCAAATATTGTTTAACATACAATAATTATTCTTTCTCTTAATTCAAAAATTTGAAAATGAATGGGTTTCAAAAATTGAATATTTTAAATTGAATAAAAACCTTTAATTAAGAAAACATCATTATGAAGTTCCTTTTAAGTTGAAAATAGTTTATAAAGTTTCAATGAGACGTTTAGATTTTTTGACTAAGACTTTCAAAAAAAAACCGTTTAATTTTTAACGTTAAAATTTGGACATTCTTAAATTTTGAATGGAATTAAAATCGTTTCATCAAATCAATTATTGTTCACTTTTTAATACTTAAAGTAAAGATCCATTAACAAAATATATAAATGAATTTAATTACAACTGTAAGCATAAAAACAAAAATCTGAAATGAAAAATTTTGTAAGTAAAAGATTTTCGAATTATGCATTGTAAGCTGAATAATAGCATAATTGAAAAAGATAACAATTCAACTAATTATTTAAAAAACGGTTCTAATCAAACTTGGAAAAATTTCTTCTAAAAATTTGTAAAATTCCCGGTCAAAAAAGAAATTCACTGTCATTTCCCGGATTTCCTCGGTCTCAAAAATTCCCGGTTTCAAGGTTCAGCGGACACTTTGTCATTTCTTTGTAATTACCATGCTTGGTATTATGCAAATCACCAATCAGCTTATAAAATTGACGATCTTCCGTTTCAATAACCTTTGAGGAAACTCTTCTCACGACATGATTCGAAATAAATTTTTTCTTCATAGGCCGACCTACCGCACTGAAATCAAAATATATATTCTTAAATTTCATGGACACTTTCGACTGATTTAAGAAAATAAAAAGAGTTATACATACTTTAGCAAAATCCCTTCAAAAATAAGATGATAATTTTTGCCATCAAAAGTTACATGCGGCGTCCAAAATTCCAAAAGCTTGGGATTGTTCTCAGACCCGAAGTAATCATTTCCCGAAATCTCTCGATCTTCAGATGCAATTTTCTCCGGATCCTGAAACGTTTCCGCACCTTTCAGAAAAGTCGAATTCTTGAATGCTTCATCCTTTTCTCTTTGCTCCGGTCTACTATCATCTGATTCGAAAGTTAAAAATTGATTTTTATGCGGCCTTTTCGACCTCTGCAAGGCACTGACTTCCGAATTTACTATTGTTGCTTTCAGTTTCCCTCGCTGATCATCAACTTTAAGATGCTGTGAACTCTGAGCCTCTTTCATCTGAAAAGTTTCTAAAGACCCAGGTTGTTTATTCGCTTCTAAATTTTCCTTATCATTCGGGGTTTTTCTGTTTTCTCTATCCAGCGAAGTCAAATTGGCGTTGTTGAAATTGGCAGTTGTGTTGGAATTCTCTATCCTCTTTCTGTTTTCCTCGAAGCAAGTTTTTCGCATCACTTCCAAAGGTATGCGATTTTGCCTCAGAGGGTCCAATTGTAAATCGGTTCTTCCTCCGAAAACTTTTGACGTATTTGTTCCAAATTGTGGGATATTTGAATTCAACCTAGCTTTGTTCGACTTTTCCTCATAATTCTTTTGAATTTCTTCCTCCGTCAAACTCACACTCGAGTCATAAGACAAATTATCCCTACAGTCATTCGCGCTCAATTTCAAAGCATTACTTTTCAAATTACGCTCAATTTTCCTCTCCTTGTACCTCGAATGGTAATTCTTCGACTGAAAAATTCGATCCATCGATATTTTTGGAATTCCAGCGTAAGTTTCGCTTTCCGAAATATCACCACTCGTTACTGGATTTAGATTCTGCGGGCTTATCATTTTTGGATATGTTTCGTGCTTTTCATTTCGCTTTTCAGTTTCAACATTTGATATTCTCTGAACCACCTCATTGGCAGAAACTTGTGTCGATGCATTCAACATTCGTTCATTGCATGCGAAAAGAGGAGTGGAACAATTTCTTTGAAAGTCTTCAGCGATACGGGAATCATTTTTGGCTTCAACTCTCGGCCGCTTGACTTCGGTTTCATCCAAGTTCGTCATTTTGTAAGAAATGAGATGGTTTAAATTCTCGATAGTTTCATTTACGTATCTTACGTACTCCCGAGGGCAATTTTCGTTCAGTAAATTCTGGGTTATAATGGTCAGCTTATCTTCAAAGATATAGTCTTTTAAAGTCTGAGCATAATTCAGAGCTGTGTATAAATTTCCACTTCTGTTTTCACCCAGGTGTCTGCTCTCATCTTGACTTTTATTCTCCATTCGACTTCTATTCTCTTTTTCACTAGAAAAACTCGAAACCTCCATGGTTTTATTCCTGCTCGACAAATGCGAGGCATCTTTCAAGTTTACATCTCTGCTCAAATTTTCACTCGATTTTGAATTACTTTCTGGTCGGATATCCGAACTGTAACCGGAAGACCTCTGAGGAGTCGATTTGTCAATGGAACTGGGTTCCTGAAATTTCGTCTCACTACTTCTATGAATGTCAGTGATATCGGTGATTTCGCTATTAAGGTCATCGTCACTGAAACAAACGTCCATTGGCCATCGATAATTTTCTTTGCTTCCTTGAGCGACGTAGTTCTTCCAGATTTGGTGGATATTTTCCCAGTCGTCGGGAAAACCGCTGTAGAATTTCGTGTAAATGTATTTCGGCAACTCTGGAAAAATGTTCAAGCCAACGCTCATTTTTACATAAGTTTCCCATAATGAAGATAAAAGGAATATTTATTGGATGATTTGTGTGTCTTACCATTTTTTTCATCGATTATGTTCCCGTGAAGACAGTAAGTGTGCTTGTAAATCGATTCAACCTTTGTCGATGAAAGCATTTTTAAAACTGGTTTGCTACGTGCAATCTTCCCACTAAAAAATAATAATAAAGTATTAATAATAATTTAACTTTGAATTGATTTTGACTCGACTGTTGAGTGTACGCCAGATTCGTTTATTTCTCGGTCACTGAAATAATATGAAAATGGAAACTTTTAAAACTGAAATTTTTGTCATTTAAAGTAATCAAAACGGAACTACAAATCAGAGTACTGCAAGTAGAAATATTTTTTATTTTAAACTTTCAAAGTTGAAGCTGCCAAAATCCGCTCTTTCAACGCATGTTAATAAAAATCTAAAAAAAAAATATATATATATCGCAGGTCCAATTCAGTAAAAAATTGAAAATAAGAAATTCCCACCTTTTATTTAAATGTTAAAATTACCAAATTTGTCCTAGTCTACTAAAAAAATGATAAAAGAAAAAAAATTGACCTCTTCGATTTCAGAAAAACAATTATTAAGCAAAATTCCCTCCATCCCAACTTGATAAAAATGTGCAAAACAAAGCAATTCCCTCTTTCAATTTAGAAAAAGTTAAAAAGTCAAATTTTGTCTTTCCAACTAGATAAAAATCTTAAAAATAAAAACAGATTCCTCTTCAAATTCAGAAAATAATTGAAAACCAAAATTTCCTCATTATCAACTCGATAAAAATGTTAACATTTAAAAAAAAATTCCCCTCTTCCAATTAAGGGAAAAAAATAGTTTTCTCTCTTCCAAGTCACTAAAGACGTTTAGAATATCGAATTGGCCTAGCTCCAACTTAAGGAAAATGTGATAAAAGTTCTTATTCCAATTCTGAAAAGAAAATAAATACCAAAATTTCGTCCCTTTATTTTAAAATGATAATTATGAAATTCAAACGTTTTTTTAAATAAATAAAAAGTCAAATATTGTCTAATATAGAAAATGGTTAATTTTTAAATTAAAATTTATTTTTATATTTAAGATATTTAATAAAGTTTCCAACGGCGGCTTGAATTTTTTTAACTAATAAAGCTTTCGAAATGAAAAAGTTTGATTCTCCACATTAAAATTAAATTTTGGACATTCAGAATCGTATTATAAAATTAATTATTACTTAATTTAAAATACTTAAACTACAGTTTCGTTTTAAAATCGTTAATATATTTATATTTATAGTTGATCAACTTGACGTTTTTTATCCAAAATATTTAAATACAAACGCATTTAGTTTGTTATTATTCAAGTCTTCAAAACTGCTTTTTAAGTCTTTCAGGGTAACCGTTTCACTCACATAAATAAATTCTCGGTCTTTTCCCGGTTCGCAAACATTTTTCACGGTCAATGAACTTTAAAAATGCGAACTATAAAGCTACACAATTTTCCTTTTGAAGCAATAAACACTGAGCTGCAAATAATTTAAAGAAATTTTAAGCTAAAATATTAAAAATTGAACAATTACATTTTTGTTATAAATTAAAAACTTCTTAAATTAAAAGTTAGATTATTTTAATTTAAAATAGTTTAAAAATCCCTAAAAAGCTTCAAAATTTTATTTCAAAATCTTGAAACATCTACTTAATGTTTTGAATTTATCCAAATTTTAAATTATTTTTGAATTTTTTTCAGAACTTCTAAACGTCTTTTAAAATGATTCGAATTCTTCCTAAATTCTTGTTGTATCTTACAAATTTAAATATATTTTCTTAAAATCTTCCAGATTCATTTTTGACTATTTTAAAAATCTTTTTAATATGCTCTTAAAATTAATTTTTCATAATAAAGTAATTTTCAATTTCTCCAGGATTTTCAAGAAAATGTTTTTTATTATTTTGTAGCCTCTTATAATTCTGAAAAGACCTTCTAAATATCCCTTCTACTTATTCGAAATTTGTCTAGGAATCATAGGTGTGCAATATTTATTATACATCAAAATTCCACAATTTGACTTGTAAATAAAATTTTTTTAAATAGAACAATTAAAATGGTAGAGTTCAAAGTTTATTTTTAAAATTTAGTTTTGAATATTTGATTTATAATTACTGATTTTATATAAACAATCAAATATTTATAAATATTAGGCAATTGTTATTTTTCTTAAAAATAAAATTTCAAATTTTTAAATTTTAGACTAAAACAATATTTTAAATTTAATAAAAGCCTTTATATATGAATATATTATTTTGAAGTTATTTAATGAATTATTATTCACTTGTCAATCCTTAATGTATAGGTCAATTTTGAAAATATTATAATTTATATGCACATTCATCAACTAAAAAGTTTATTTATGCTAAATTGTCGATTTCAAACGCTACTAATTTTCAATTTGTTAAGTCTTTAAAACTACATTTTAAAATTCTTGAAATTAAAAAAAGTACGCTTAAAAATTAAAATCCAAAATGGAAAATTTGTAAGTGGAAGATTTTCGAATTGCGCATTGTAAACTAGATGCTATTATAATTAAAAAAGATAAAAATTCAACTGATTATTAAAAAAACTGTTGAAATCAAACTTGGATATGATTTCGTAATTGAAAAAGTTAATAATTGAGCTTGAAACTTGCAAAAATTCTAACATGGAAGTTATTTAAAATTTTATTATATCATTTGCTCTCCAATTTGTAATTTTTAAAGTGATTTGATATAGTTTTTTATTCACTGTCATTTCCCGGTCTTAAAAAATCCCGGTCCCTGATGTCACACATATTTCAGAATTAAGAGTTTTTACAAATATTTCGCCAAAATTTCAAGAGCTTTCAAGGATCTCACAAAAATTTCACAAAGATTTGGAAGATTTTTCAAAGATTTCATGACGATTTCAGAGAATTTCAAAGATTTTGTAAAAACTTCAACAAAATTTGCTAAAATTTCACAAAGTTCTCAAAGATTTCACAAAGGCTTGCACACTAGATTACAAGAGTGATCGACTCCTCGTGTTGACTGATATCTCTCATAAAAAATTACTTTTCAAGAGATCCTTTAATCAGCAACTGTCCCTGATCATTGAGAACAACTCTCCATCGATAAAAATCTCGAACGATGGGTTTTCCTCTGCTCTGATCCTGAGGACATCCAGAATCTTCAGGATGATCAGTGCTGGAATTTCCATCCGAGAAAGATTGTTTTCCACGAGAATAAAGGTCATCAGTAAATGACGGTGGCTGTCGAGACTGATTAAGTGATTCCGTGGTAACTGAAGGAGACGATCTTTTTGCAGGTGGACGAATTATATTGCTACTAGAAGGAGGTGGCATAATTGCTCTGTCATCTACACTCTGATCGGCTTCTGAATATTGCTTGAGACTTGAAGTTGCCATTGGTTTATGTAGCATCTGCCTTTTGGAAATGAGTTTTTTCAGGTGACAAGAGGAAGCCAAAACTTCACTGCCGGTTCTTGATACTTGTAATGTCGAGGACGTTACGGTACTGTTAAAATCCGAGGGATCTGCATTAATGCTCGAACAACTAGGCCATGGAAGTGATTGAATTAATCCACTGGTTTTTAAATTAAAGTTTGTCTTAAATTTCTCTCTCACGTTGAATTCTGAATTCTCAAGTATTTTTGTCTGTTTGATACGAGCCAGTTTCAGGTCCCGTTGCAATTTTTTGTATCGTTCGTGCTTTTGTAAATCGCCAAAGTTGATCTGAAAAAGAGAGACTTGTTGTACTTCACACCAAGTGGAAACAATAGGGCTGTTTCGCGATTTTAGATTAAATAATTTTTTAATACATAATTTTAATCCAAACCGAAGGTATTTATCATTTTTTTTCTGTTAAGTTATTCAACAGAAAAAAATTATTAAAAATTGAAGGTCTGTATAACACTTATTCAAGCTGGTGTCACGTGACTCAGAGGATCTCATAATTATCTATCAATTAATTATCTATCTATTACTATTTTGATTGGATAGCTTTATTTGCTAAGGTTTATGTGACAACAAAGTTTTGCTGTTGTAATATTTGGATTAAGAGTCAGTAGTGCGTTGAAGGAAAACAGTAAGTACAATTATTAACACATTTAAAAATTTACACATTTACTAATTATTCAGTAAACAAGACGACATTTAAATACTTTTTTAATGACTTCCTTATACAATATTTTCTTTTTTGAATGTTTTCATGCTATCATACATATATAAGTATAATATTATAGATTATAAAAAGTATTCTGGATTATATTTATTTTTTTCATAACACAAAACACAACCAAAACAAAACGTCGGCACAAAAAAAGATATTTGAGAGTCACTGACACATAAACTGTGATTGGTGGAAAATCCGACCCCTTTGATGTCAAAAGGGGCCCTCAAATCGACATCGTGATAGAAAATTCATATTTCAACATTAAATTAAAAATATTAAACATTCTGTAAAAAATATTTTATGGACGATTTTAAAATGATAATATTATATACTATAAGATCCATTTATTGGATAAATTATATCTAACTTTGGAAACAACCCTATTGCTATTTCAGGTCATTTCACGGTTTCCTCCGGTTCGCAATCATTTTTCCCGGTCATTGATTTAATTTTTCCCGGTCGTTATTTTATGTAATCAAAATTAAATTCCAAAATAAATCAGTCAAAATTGAACTATTGTGTATTATCAACTTTTAAAATTAAATCTTATAAGATATTAAATTCAAAAAATTGTAAATAATGGAAACCCCCTAATATCAAAAGTTTAAATTCAAATGGCTTCAAATCAAACTTTACATCACAAAGAAAGATTAAATAATTAACTATTAATTTCACAAACTTTATTATTAGGAACTAAATTTCGTCACTTTTATCATCATAAAAAACTCCCAGTTTTTAAATTTGTTTCCGGCCATGCAAATAAAAATTGTTTTTGTTATCACAGTATATCATATAACAGTTTTTGTATCAAAAATAGTTGATTTTTTTAATATTGAATTTCTAACCAAATAGTTGCATATCCTCAACCAAATGGTCGAATTTTCAAACAAAAGGATTAAACTTCAACCAAAAAAGTTGTATGTTCAAGAAAATAGTTGATTATTTAAACAAAGAAGACGATTTTTTTATAAGACAGTTGATTTATCAACCTGAAAAGGTGCAATTTCAATCAAAAGGTTCATTCTAAACCAAATAGTAATATGTGAAAAAAATTAATTTCCAACCAGTTGCATTTACAACCAAATAGTAGAACTTTGAATAAAAAAACGACAAATTTTTAATAAAATAGTTAGATTTAGAACCAAATAGTTGAATTTTCAAAACAAAAAGACGCCTTTTTGGAAGACAGTTGAATTTTCCACAAAAAGAAAAATTTTCTATCCAAAAAGAAGAAAATTTAACAAAGAACTTGAATTTTTGACAAAAAATATGATTTTTGAACATAATACTAAAATTTTCCACAAAATAGTTCAATTTGAACCAAGAAAGATGAATTTTCAACCAAAAAGGATGAATTTTTTACCATAAAAGATTAAGTTTATGTCCTATCAGATACACTTTTTACGAAAAAAGATGAACTTTTAACAAATTATTTAATTGTTTAACAAAATAATTGTTTTTTAACTAAAAATATTTAACTTTTAAATAAAAATAGTTGTATTTTCTTATTGGGGTCTATTCCTTCAGTCCAGATTTGAAAAAACGAGAAAAAGCACAAGTTTTTGAAAAACAAAGGAAAAGGAATTCTTTAAAAAGCAAGAAAGAGAGGAATAGGGGAAAGCGTGTGCAGCCAAAGTTGGTGCAGCCCATAACTGAAATTTAATATATTGGCTTTTCTTATTCGATACATCGATGGGTTCTAAGAAGAATAGGCTATCTTTTAGTTACCGTTAACAATGAGGCTAACTTCATTTTGTATGAAATTTAGTAAACACGTAGAAGTGTTAAAAGAAATAAAAATCTTTTAAAATTTCTTGTTTTAAAAGTTATAGGAGCCTAAATTACATTACAAACTCTAAGACAAAATGCTGGAGTTTTGAATTCGAATGAAATGTTTCGAAAAATAATAGGTTATTTATTCCTCTTGAATACTTAACCAAATTAAACAAAATTCCCTTGTCACGTGAAAAATAAAAAAATATACTTCATTTAAAAATTAGTATAATTCTGTCCAAAAGTGGTTTAATTCTCGTTATGCGTTTTTATCCCTTTGATTATTGTGAAAACCGGAAAAAGTTAGTTCTTTCTTTAATCCCCTTCTTTTAGAAAAAAAACTTTACTTGATAAACTAAGTTTCATCACTTTCTATCATTGTCTTTAAGAGAAGAAACTACGGCCAATCTATATTTCAAGACTATATCCTTTTTTAAACTTTGTTCAATAATTGTCAAAGAACTTGGAGATTTACAAACACTTAAATAAACTATAATGATTATAACGATATAAAAATACAATCTTACACAAAAACGTGTTCTAACCGTGAAACTGCGTCGAACATGAATTTATACGCAAAATGAAAATTTTGACAAAAGTGATTTTGTTGAAGAACATCAGCGCCATCACCAAGCATTCTATTTTCCAGAAGGGAACTGGAAAAACTATGTACCGGAATTGGGAAAGAACTAAATCAATGCAAAATTATTCATTTATTTGCATTTGAAAATCCGTAACTATATGGTCGGCGTAGATACTGGATGTAGATTTAAAGGGGGTACTATTACACAAATAAATTACTTGAAAAAACGTAGAAATTTTGAATTAAAAATAAAAATATTACTATTTCAGACCGCGGACTCACCACACTATTAGTACTTTTTAATTTTTTTAAATGGCTCAACTATTTTATTACTATTATGAAAAATGACACTGATGCTATCATTTTCATATACTGAAGAAATTTTAAGAGATATTAACAATTTCAAGACAAATTTCATGGGATTTCAAAGTATTTCAAAAGATTTTCAAATGGACCCCAGAGGATTTCAAAGATTTAAATATTTTTAAAAGAATAAAAAAATATATTAAGCATTTTAAGATATTGTAAGAGATTTCACAAAATTCAGAGATTTACCATTTTTTAAAGGATTAAAAAAATATAATATATTTTTTAAATATATCAAATGATATAATTTAATTTATTTAATTAAATTAATTAATTGATTTTAATTAGTTAATTAGTTAATTTTTAATGTTGACTTTTTTAACATGTAAAATCATTCATTCTTTGAATGCGTAATTCAAAAATATTCTATATTAAAAATGTTCCACTTTTGGTGTTTTCAAGTCGTCCTTGCGAACATTGACTTCCACGTGATGACGCGTGAAACCCTACGAGTGATGTATGATATTTTTATTCGAAACCACTATATTATTAGACTGTAGAGCCTCCTGAAAAGTGAGCGTTAAATAGTTTTGAATATCCCATGAAGTGAATGTTTTTTTATAATGATGTTTTTTTGCGACGTAATTGCAGATAATTGAAGATTTCACGGATTCTACTGTTTTCGATGAAAACATACGATTGCTACAGGAGTAATCTGTTTGGGCTGTGATTGGTAATTCCGTATGGATATATCCAATAAATAATTCAACTTCTAACTCAAAATGTGCTTAGTTTAAAGAAATACTTTAACGTTTCTAAATTAAAAATTAAAAATTTAGCAGTTTATCTACATTTAATTTAAAATTGTTCACTTGGAAAAGCTTGAAAGCTTACATTTTATAAGCGTAAATTGTTTAGTATTAGAATGAAAAAATTCTTGATTAAAAATGATTTAAGCTTCAAATCGAAACGTTTAAATTTTAAAATAGAGTTCACCTTGAGCGTTTTAATTTGCAGATTAGTTTTGATTAATTTAAGTGAAAAAATTTTCCACCATGAATATAGAAAACTTTAAGCAATTACAAGATTTCTACGGAATTTTAAGTGATTTCGTAAGATTTCAGAATTTCTATAGATTTTAAGGGAGTTAAAAAATTTGAGATTTTTCCAGGTATTTCAGAGGATTTCAACGGTTTTTAAAATATGTCACTGTATTTCAACGGTTTTCAAAAATCGCATGGAATCTCAAAGCTTTTATGATTTATATTTTATATTTAAAATTTTGTAAGGATTTTCAAAGAGTTTCTGAGGAAATAACAAAATTTCAAGTGACAAAAGAATGCATGAAATACCATGGAGTATATACATTTTCAAGACAACAGGACAAATTTGGTAAAAGACGGTTGAATTTTCATTTAAAAAATGCACTTTTAACCAAGAAAGATGACTTCTACCATGAAATATAAATTATTCTCAACAAAAGTGAAAAGTTATTAAAGTAAGAACTATAATCTTAAGTTATAAATCGGAAAAGATGAATTGTTAACAAAAATGATATTCTTTTTTTTCAACTATAGTTGAATTTTAAACATACAAAATATACGGGATAAGGTTTGAACAGAAAATGGAATTTTTAGTTTAATTTTTACGTACAAAGTCGGATAAAAAAAATAACTGGACAAAAATAAACCAATTTTCAAGCAAAAAGATTCATTCTTAACCAAGAATATAATGTTCTATGAAAAAGACGAATTTTCAACTTATCCAATATAAAGTTATAACCAAACATGTAATAGTTCAATTTCCAGATAAAAAACATAAATAAAAAAATGCAACTAAGTTGTTGAATCTGCAACCAAAATTATAAATTTTCGACCAAGAAGAATAATCTTCTACCAAAAAGACGAAATTTGAACAAAATATAAGAATTTTAAACCAAATTATTTAAATTAAAAGTAAAAAGGCGAATTATCTACCAAAATATTAATTTTCAACCAAAAACTATGATTTTTCAACCAAAAAGTTAAATTTTCAACCAATTAGTTTAATTTTATATCAAACTGTTAAATTTTGAAGCCAAAAAGATTAATTTTTTTTACAAAACAGTATAATTTTTAACATAAAACTTCATTTAAAAGCAAAATAGAGTAATTTTTTAATATAATTATAAATTTTGAATCAAGAAAATTAATTATTGTACAAATTAGTTCAACTTTAAGACAAATAAATGACTTTTCAACCAAAAAAGATGAATGCTCAACCATGCATGTAATAGTTAATATTTCAACCAAACAATTGCATTTTTAACCAAAAAGAATTTTTAACCAAGAAGATTAAATTTTTACCAAGGAAACGAATTTTCAACCAAAAAATTGATATTAATTAAAAAAGATAAGTTAAAATTCACATTCAACCAAACATGAAACGAATTTTCATGAAATTACTTAAATTTCCAATTAAAGAGATGAACCCTCAACTAAAAAAAATAATAAACTATTTTAATTTTTGATAAGAAAAGTTGACTTTTTAACAATATAGTTACATTTTCAATAAAATAATTAAATTTTCAACCAAATAATAGAATTTTTAACGAAACGAGATGAATTCCAAACCAGAAATATAATAGTAGCCTTTTTAATTACAAAATTAACTTTTACCCAATAATATAGTTGGATTTTCTTATTGGAATAAATGAAATTAAATGAAATTTCAAGAAACTTTCACGGATTTTAAAGATTTTAAAGAATTTCCCTACACTGTAAAAAAATCTATTGAATTTTACATCTCTGGTGGATGTAAATAAAAGGACCCTCGTGTATCGGAGTAACTTTACGAATCTGTTGTGATATTCCAATTCAGCCGATAATTTTACACGCGAAAATGTAAAATTGATTATGTGAAAGAATAAAATAAAATTTATCAGCGCGACAGGTTTCGAACACTCGAAAACTCAAACTTCATAGAATTTCATGGAGATTGAAGACAACACAAGCTGCGCACGTTACCACTTACCTAAACCACATAAGATACTACGGGTATTTTTTTGATGTTTAAATATTCCGTAACAAAAATATGAAATATACGTTTTGAATAACCGCATTTTTTCCGTTTCAATAGCAGAAAATGTAAAAGGCAAAATAGGAATAGCTCGAATTCGGTCTACTTTTTTTGTGTAAAAGCTGTCAAAAAAGTTGAACATAGCTGTCAATTTCCTCACATTAAGAATAAAAATACTCCAAAATTGAAGGATGAAGGCATCGATAAACAACGAACACGAGAGACGCTTTCGTATTCACATATTATACGATTAATTATCCTGAATTTTAAATTAATTATAAATAAAAATTTTTACAGTTTCCGCCAGGGTAAAATTAAAGATCTTTGGTAAAATTAAAAATCTCGATGTAATTTCCAATCACAGGAAAGTGATTTTACCGACGCATGGTATTTTTACACGCTGCGACTGAATTTTCCCTTCTGAATGTAAAGTTAGTACGAGGGAATGTGTAATTTTATTTTTATCGAGTGTGTAATATTACATTGCTGTTCGAGGGTCCTTTTATTTACATCGCTAGAGGATGTAATTTCACATAATTTTGTAAAATCACACAGTGAAGTGTGTGATATTTACAATGATACAATATGTAATTTTCCGAATCTTTGTAATTTTACACAAATCTTTTTTTACAGTGTAGATTTAAGGGATTCCAACGAATTTCAAAAGAAATTATATCATTTTAAGGGGTTTCTACGCATTTTAAAGGATGTAAATAGATTGACGAATTTTCCAGGACTTTTTAGAAAATCCCAACAATAGATTTCAGGATTTTCTGATAGGATTTCATAGGATTAAAAGCATTCAGGTTACGTCTTAAAAGATTCGAAAGGATTTCACGGGATTTTATGGTAGTACATCCGACAACAAAAATAGTTAAACTCTAGATGTAATATTTAAGAAATTGCAGGATACTATTTTCCTCCTAATGCTAAAAATGTATGCTACTACTGACACTATTTTTAATTCAAAAATGAGTCCGAAGTCTGCCGTTTAAACCTTGAAATAGGCGCAAAAAAAGGCTAGTTACGACTCTGTATATTTATTCCCACAGATTATGCATAATGATTATAATTTATTGGGTGACTACACTCCGACTCAAACTTATTTATTTGCAATTAGTTGAAAGTAAGCCCATGCACACGAGAGTGCTGCACTGTCTTTTTTTTTTTTAAATAAAATGTGAGACGAAATTCCCCCTTTATTAATGAAACAGTTCCCATGTCAATCAAGACGAAAACCATACAAACAGACACCATGTCAATCAAGTGAAAAATGGTCAAAAGTATACGAGTTTTGAGACCGAAGTTTAAACCTTTTGTAAATTCGACATTGCTATATTTGCACAAGTCAGAACAGAAGGTTAATTACGGTTTTATGGGTAAAATTATTACCTCGTCTGTTACGTCCATTGGTATTCGAAAATCACGTTGGCTTTTTAGACAATATGATCATTTAAACTTCACTTTCATAGTTTCCGCGTTAACCTCTTTCGCATTGCATAGCGCAACAAATTGATACCCTAATTCATAAGATGAAAAAAAACTGAATCTAGACAACTTTATAATGACTTGGAGCAATTTTCACCGATTTTCATTATAAATTCCACTGTTTTTGAAAGAAATTATAGCGGAGCAAAACGGGTAACACCTTCATCCCGCGATTTTCAAGTAAACATAAACCTAACCTCGAGTTATTCAAAATGCAACTGACAGCACTTCCATTGGTTCAACGAATCAGAATGAATTTTCTAAAAGAATGTAGGCAATAAGAGATACGCTTGGGATGAACTATGAACCAATTAGGTGTTGTGTACGTATAAAGTAACATCTGGGCTAAAATTAATGAATGGATCAAAATGTCAAATGAAATAATAAACCTTATTTTAATCGTAAATATCCTAATTACTGGACTCACAGCCACATTTCCCGAGGATAACGAACCTAAAGGTATTGTATTTCTAAAAATGTCGACCAGTTACCATTACTTTTTATTTTCCGTCAAGAGTTTTAAGTTTCCTAACCTTAAATTCGGTTTGAAATATTTTCCGATTTTAACTGCTGCAGTCTTAAAATTTCACAAAAACTTAATTAATGGATGTGATTTTGCTTTAGATTTTGAAAGTAATGAAGATCTCGATTTACGCAAGTTATTGAAAAATTATATGGAAAAGAACAGAGCATATCGTAGGACATCGGAAGATTCATCTGATGATTGGCATGGACGATGGATGCCAGAAAGACCTTCGGATCCAAAACCTCCTCCAAAGATTCCCCACAAATCCGAGATAGAAAATTCAACCGACGATTGGCATGGACGATGGATGCCTGAGAGACCTACCGACCCAAAACCTCCACGAAAGATTTTCCACAAATCTGACCTGGAAAATGTATCCGAAGATTGGCATGGACGATGGATGCCAGAAAGATTTTCGGATCCAAAACCTCCTCCAAAGATTTTCCACAAATCTGAGATTGAAAATCCATCTGAAGATTGGCACGGACGATGGATGCCAGAGAGACCTTCAGATCCGAAACCTCCTCCAAAGATTTCCCACAAATCTGAAGATTGGTCAGGACGATGGATGCCGGAAAGACCTACGGATCCAAAACCTCCTCAAAAGATTTTCCACAAATCTGAGATTGAAAAAGTTGAAAGAATCCCCATGGGCATCAAAACAGAGTATTGCGATGATGGAAAGGTAATAATTTAAATTTCCAAATGTTTTGTTTTTCAATCAGAGGGCATGTGAAAAAGGGTATTTATTTTCTAATCAGGATTTTTTTTGAATTTTGATTAGAAAACCCTATCTAATCATATTGCAATAAATGGTAGGAATTAGGAAATAATAGTATTTCAAAATAATTCTAAAGATTTTACAAAGATTTTAATGGTGTAAAAGAATTTGAAGATATTTTAGAAAAATTTCAAATATTTCACAAAGATTTCAAAGGTTTTGAAATATATCAGAAGATTTCAAAGATTCCACAAAGAATTTAAAGATTTTAATGATTTCGCAAAGAATTTAAAGATTCAATAATTTCGCGAAGAGTTTAAAGGTTTCAAAATATTTCAGAAACATTTCGAACATTTTGCAAAGTTCATAAAAATCCCAAAATATTTCAAAAGATTTCAAAATATATCAAAGCTTTTAAAATATTTCAACAATTTCGCAAAAAGTATTAAAAATTTCATAATATTTTTGAAAATGCAGAAATAATTTAAATATTTCACAAAAACTTCGATTTATTTCAAACTATTTCAAAGATTGCCCAACCTTTCACAAAGGCTTCAAGATTTCAAAATATTTTATAAAGATTTTGAATGTGTCCGGCATTTTTGAAAGATATCACAAAGAATGCAGACATTTTTTAAAGATTTTATAAAGGTTCCAAAGATTGCATAAACATTTTAAAATATTTTAGACTAAAAAATTTCATAAAGGTTTCAAAAATTGCAATATTTCAGTAATTCAATATTTATTTAAACTATTTCGAAATATTTGAAAAACATTTGACGAAAATTGCACAAAGATTTAACAGATTTTTTAATGAACCAATATTTTACAATGATTTATAAATATTTTAAAGATTGAAAAACCTTTCACGAAGGTTTAAATGATTTCACAAAAATTTTTAATGTATCAGGAATATTTAAAAGATTTCCCAACGATTTCAAAGATTTCACAAAGAATTAAGAACATTTTTAATGATTTTATAAAGGTTCCAAAGATTTCAACGGTTTCGTAAAAAGTTTCAAAATATTTTTTTAAATTCAGAAATAATTAAAAGATTTCAAAGTTTTCAAAATATTTAAACTATTTCGAAATATTAACAATTTTGTTGACAAGGATTACACAGAAATTCAGAAAAATTGAATAAAGATAACCAATATTTTACAATGATTTCTAAAGATTTCATAAAGAATTCGCAAATATTTCGAAATATTTCAAAGATTTTAATTGATTTTAAACTATTTCAAAGATTTCCAAACCTTTCACAAAAGCGTTAACATTTCAAAATATTTTACAAAGATTTCACAAAGATTTTAAATGTATCAGGAATATTTTAAAGATTTCCCAATGATTTCACAGATTTCACAAAGAATTCAGAAAGTTTTAAAAATTGTATAAAGGTTCTAAAGGTCGTATAAAGATTTCAAAATATTTTACAACGATTTCCGTGATTCCAACAGATTTTAAAATGTTTCATAATATTTAAGAAAATTTTTTAAATTCCCCAAAGATTAAAAAAATTTCTATAGATTTCACAAAGGTTTCAAACATTTCAATATTTCAGTAACCCAGTAACTCAATATTTATTTTAACCATTTTGAAATATTAAGATGATTTTGACAAAAATTGCACAAAGATTCAAAAGATTTTTTAATCAGAACCAATATTTTACAATGATTTCTAAATATTTTAAATATTGCCAAACCTTTCACAAAGGTATCAAAGCTTTCAATGATTTCACAAAGATTTTCAATGTATCAAGAATATTTTAAATATTTCCCAATGATTTCAAAGAGTTCATAAAGAATTCAGAACATCTTTAATGATTTTGTAAAGGTTCCAAAGATTTTTTAAATATTTCAACAGTTTCGCAAAAAATTTCAAAATATTTTTTTAAATTCAGAAATAATTAAAATATTTCACAAAGACTTCAATTGATTTCAAAAGGTTTCAAAGTTTTCAAAATATTTAAACTATTTCAAAATATTAGAAATTTTGTTGTCAAAGATTACACAAAAATTAAAAAAAATTGTATAAAGATAACCAATATTTTACAATGATTTCTAAAGATTTCATAATGATTATGCAAAGATTTAGAAATATTTCAAAGACTTCGATTTATTTCAAACTATTTCAAAGGTTGCCAAAACTTTCACAAAGGCTTCAAGATTTCAAAATATTTTACAAAGATTAAAAATTTTTTCGGAATATTTGAAAGATTTCCCAATAATTTCAAAGATTTCACAAAGAATGCAGAACATTTTTTAAGATTTTATAAAGGTTCCAAAGATTGCATAAAGCTTTCAAAAGATTGTACAAGGATTTCCGTGATTCCAACAGATTTCAAATTGTTTCATAATATTTAAGAAAATTGAAAAAATTCCGCAAAGATTTAAAAAATGTCAATAGATTTCACAAAGGTTTCAAAGATTTCAATATTTCAGTAACTCAATATTCATTTTAACTATTTAGAAATATTACACACATTTTGACCAAAATCGCACAAAGATTCAAAAGATTTCAATAGATTCCACAAGGATTTAAAAGATGCAAAAAAACTTCAAAATATTTCACAAAAATTTCAAATATTTGACAAAGTTTTCAAATATTCCAAAATATTTTAAAGATTTCAAAATATTCTAAAGATTTAAAAAGATTCCAACGCTTTCATAAAAAATCTAAGACATTTCCAAACATTTTTACAAATTCAGAAATGATTAAAAGATTTCACAAAAACTTCAATAGATCTTAGAAAGGTTTAAAAGTTTTCAACATATTTAAACTATTTCAAAATATTAAAAATTTTGTTGGCAATGATTTATAAATATTTCATAAAGATTTTGCAAGGACTTAAAAATATTTTAAATTCTTTAATTTATTTCAAACTATTTCACAAAGGCTTCAAAGATTTGGAAATATTTTATAAAGATTTCAATGATTTCACAAAGCCTTTAAATGTAACCGGAATATTTTAAAGATGTCCCAATGATTTCAAAGATTTCACAAAGAATTCAGAAATTTTTAAATTATTTTATAAAGTTTCTAAAGATTGTATAAAGATTTCAAATTTGGTTACACACTTCAAAAAATTTCACAAAGAATTCAAATATTTTTAATATTTTAAAGAATTTCAGTGATCCCAATCAAAGATTTCACAAAGGTTTCAAAGATTTCAATATTTTATTGATTCAATATTTTTTGAAACTATTTCGAAATATTAAAAATTTATTGAGAAAAATTACTCAAAACTTCAAAAGATTTCGCAAAGATAACAAATATTTCACAATTATTTACAAAAATTGAAAGATTTCATAATATTTCAAAGATCTTAAAGATTTCAAAAGATTTCACAAAGGTTTTAAAGATTTCACAAAGATTTTAATGAGTTCAAAAGGATTTTACAGATTTCAAGAGATTTCATAGAGTTTTCAAAACTTTCAAAATACTTGACAAAATTTGGACAAAGATTAAACAAATTTTCCAGAAATCAAAGATTTCAAACAGTTCGAAATGTTTTAAAGTATTTCAGAATATTTCAAAGATATTAAAATATTTCAAAGATTTCAAAAATTTCAAAATTACAAAAAAGTTTTGAATATAATAATTTAACTAATAATACTATCATAATTTGGGTATTTAGTTGATAATATTATAAATATATTTTAAAATCTCTAATTCATTCCTCGTTTTCTTTATTTCTGTTCATAGACAAATTTATCAATTGACTGGGATCATTCGCCAGTTAATCATACTTGCTACGGACCAAAAATAACACCGGAATATAGTATAAATCCTCATATTTATTGTGAATACATATCACCTGAGTACGTGGTACGTAATACTAATCATTGATATAAATCATTTAAATGAATATACAAGTTTATAACGTAATAATGAATCTGGCTTCTTCTATTTTCTAGGCAATGCACAAATGCATGCATGAACCTATTGAATACGACGATCCTATTCCTTTATTGTAAGTTTCTTAAAAAATTTCGTATAAAATATTTACCTGAAAAAATGTAAACGTTGTGTAAGTTAAAAATATGTCATTATTTTGCAGTGGTAGTCACCGACCAATATGGCCCGTTTATGGTGAATACAAATTCGTGCCAAGACAAAGATGGATTCATAATGCAGAGGTAATCAATCATTATGTTTAAATCTATTTAGAGGCCTCGTAGATTAATTCAAACTATTTTAAATTGATGCATTATTATTTAAAAATAATCAATTTACAAATTTTACAATATTTGAATGGTAATGGCTTCATGAATCTCTTTGATTGAAAATGTAACTATTTTTCATTAATATTCGTTGTTTTTTGTTTGAGACTTAATTTGATCAATTAATGTAGAAATTTTATGTTTTGAAAATGGTATCAGCTAGAAATACTTTCCAATTAAATATTTTATAATAATTGTGAAAAGATAAAAGTTGAAATTAAACGGCACAGAAAATAAAAATTTTTTGACTGCCAAAAAATTTAAATTTACAAAACAATAGAACCTACAAATTATTCCAAATTGAAAGAAAAAACCTTAAAATTAAAACTGTAATTTTATCCAACCTGAAAACAATGCAAGTTAGTGAGTTTCAAAATTTTAGAAATAAATATTTTCGACGTGAAATCCTTTAATTGAAGAATAATTAGGATACGGGCACCTGTCAAATTGAAAATTAATTTATTTTTAAATGATTGCAAGTATTTAGATATTCCTGATATTTAAAAACAGTTTCAAATTAAATTGATCTTATTTGAAGAACAGTTGATAATTTGATTGGAATTAGGCAATTAGAAATTCATTTTCAAAGATTTTCTTAATATTTGAAGATATTTCAAAGCCGAGTGTAATTAGTTTCATTTTATGCGATTATTTTTCTTCAATTATAATTTTCTCTTCCTATAAAAGTTTCTTAATATTTTTAGAATGAAACTGTGCACAAGTTCAGATTTTTTTCAAATTACCTTTGAAAGATTGTTGAAAAAACCTTGAATTTCGAAATACAAATTGTGCAGTAATCATGGTATAAGAAATAAAATAAAAAATGTGTGTACTAAATTTCACCAAATGATAACAAAATTGGTTACGATTAGAATTTACACAATAAACCTTTTAAAATTTCAAAATGCTTGCATATAATTCAAAATTATAAAGCTATATAAATATAACTGTTTAGCTGAAAATGTAATTATATGTTTTCTTCAAAATGCGACTAATTTATTAAAAACTCTTTTTAGTCATAAATTCAACTACTTAGTTGCTTTGTTAAAAATTCATTTTGCAGTTGAAAATTTATCCTTTTTAGTTAAAAATTCAACCATTTGGTTGATAACTAATATCTTTTGTTGAAAATTTGTCTTTTTTGGTGGAAAATTAATCCTCTTGCTTAAAAAATCATATTTTTTGTTGAAAGTGACTGCTTGGTTGAATGTTGAACTATTTTGTTGGGAATTAATTTTTTTAAGATTAGTCATTTTAGTTGAAAATGTATCTCTTTCATTGAAAATGTAACTTTTTTTAGTTGAAAATTCATTGTTTTTTGGTTGAGTTATTTTTTTCAGTGAAAATTGATCTTTTCTAGTTATAAATGCAATTTTTTTGCAGAATAAACCTGGTTTTGGCTTGGAAAATTAAACAGTTTGGTAAAAAATTCAACTGTTTTGTAAATAATTCATCTTTTTGTCTTCAACATTCGACAATTTTGTCAAAAATTCATCTTTCTGGCCGTACGCTAATCTTTTTGTAGAAAAATTCACCATTTGGTTGGAAATTTAACTGTTTTCTCTAAAATGTATATTTTATATTTAATTTTTTGGTTAGAATTTTATTCTTTTGAAAATTCAAGTGTTTGTTAAAAAATTAATTTATTTAGATGAAAATTCGTCGTTTTGTGTAGAAAATTAATCTGGTTTATTGGACAATAAATAAAAATGCAATCTTCGGTTGAACTTTGATCATTTTTGTTTGAAGATTAATATTTTGTTAAAAATTTAATTATATTGTTAAAGTAATATTTTTGGTCCATTTTTTTCAAAATTCGTCCGTTTTGAGGAAATTACAACTGTTTTTTGTTGAATTTTTATCTTTTTTTTTAATAATTCGACCATTTGTTTGAAAATGCAAGTTTGTATGTCATTTTTTGGGTTGAAAAGTCAACTGGTTTGTTAAAAATTCGTCCTTCTAAATTGAAAATTCATCTTTGAAAAATCTTTTGAAAATTAAGATTTTTTTTGAAAATGCAATATATTTCTACTTAATTTTTAGGAATTTACAATGTTTCACGTTGAATTTCATATGGCATCTACATTAATTTTATTTAAAATAATTATTGTCCCTTTTTCATGAAAATAGTCTTGTTTACCTTGTTTTGAAATCATTTCAGACTGAATTAACGTGAAGTCCGTGGTTAGCCAAATATAACCAAAAATTGGTAAAACGTATTTTATGGATGGACCATGTCACTTTTGTGATTGTTTTAAAGTGAATTCTAGTCTCCCCGCGCCCTAATTAATTTATGAGACAAGTTTATTATTTTTTTTAATGCATACACCCCTATTTTTGCAAAAGAAAGCTACTATTGACAAAATTTTGTTCTAATATCTCGAATTCTTGTTAGCATGGAGCCGTCGTGATGCTTTATCACCCCTGTGCAAATCCCTTGGAAGTGAAGCGCTTGAAAGCTCTAGTCACTGGTTGCATGTGGCGTCACATAATATCTCCCTCGAATTTGCTGAGCATGGAAAGAGTAAGATAAACTATATTCTTCAATTTCCTTAAAGTCATTAAAATATACTAAACATTTCCAATTGAAACGTTCCAGCCTCTGGCGTTGGTAACGTGGGGGTGTCGCCTGACAATGTCCTACGTCGATCCCGAACTAGTCGAGCAATTTATCATGGAAAAGGCACTCCGAGGTCCGGAACGAGTCTCGAATGATGGCGATTTTGAAGATGGTCTCTTGAAAAAGGCAAAAATAGTCTCCGACGCTGTAGATTCCAAACTCTGTCCCAACTCTAAAGTTCCACGCAATCAGATCCATAAGACGGATAATGGCGGCAAATTGATGTGACTTTTATTCTAAGATGTGAATATTCATATTTATTTTTAATTTGACTCATAAAGATACCGAGAAATAAATCTAATTTGATGTGTACCAGGACTTACAGGTCAAGTCAATATCACAAAGATTTGAGTACAAATTTTTTCAAAGTCTAAAATTTTATATTTGTTTTTATTTATTTCTTTGATTAGTTGGTTCTTTTAAATATCTACTTGTAGTCCGTGCGTATATCGTTTTGGGATTCCTCTTCAAGTCCGGTTTCTATTTGTATATAACTTCCCAGATTCTGTGATTATTATATATTTATTATAATATTATTTTATAGCTAATTTACAATTTAAGTATGATTATCTTCTTACGATTGCAATACAAATGTTTAAGCAGAACTCATTGAACAAAAAACATCGGCGAATATTCTTTGGGTTGCAAGCTAAAATAATGAAACTTATTAAGTTTGTCAAATTTTAGACTTTTTTTTATTTCTGTGAATTTTACGATTGAAGCATATAATGCAAGTGTAAGAAAGTTGTGAATAAATCTGAAAACCATATTTATCTCCTATTTTATTACTTGCCATGCATTAAATTAAAATTTCTAGGATTCATTATTTAAATAATTTAAGTTACATGGTCTACCTCAAAAAATGAATTAATCTGCATTACTGTAGAATACGTGAACATTTTTTGATATGCGACATGTGTGCTTAGACATTATTTTTCAACTTTTTTTTTATAGGAAAAATGACATTTCTGTGGAAATACGCATATGCCTAATATTAAAAACTAAATCAAAAATGAAAAAAAAAATGAATTTTTAATCTAAAATTTATTTCTAAAAGAGAAAATTTTTCATTAATAATCAAGGCAAAAAATCAGTTCATAACTTTTTTATCAAATGTATCAAAAATGAAGATGTTGAAATGAAATTTTGAAGTTTTTTTAAGGACATTTCAAATGACATTTAGTAGTTTTTACAAGATAAAAAATTTAATTCTAAACTTAAAAGGATTTCAACGAATTTAAAACAAACTATCGATTTTTGAAGATTTCAAACAAAAAATGTTTAAACTTTCTAAGAATTTTGAAAAGTTTCAAGAAAATAAATTTTTTTTCTTAAGGATTCTGGGAAAAGTTTAAATAGTTTTTTATTTATTTCAAGAGAATATTTTTTTAAATTTCGAAAGATTAAAAAAAAAAAAACAATCTGGAATATTTTAGGGCAGTTTTTTTAATTTACCAAAAGCTTTAAAAACTAATTTTAAATTTAAAAGGTAATATTCAATATAACAAAATAAATTTCTAAATATTCCTGGTAATATTTCAAGTGAATAATTCATTTCAGTTAAGAAATATATTCAGTAATTTTAGATGTTTTGAAGGGATTAAAAATATTTTAAAACTGAAAGATTCATATTTCAAATCTTGAGCAATCTTTTTGAGTTTTTTTGTTTGTTAAACTCTAGGAAAATTACAATGAAACTTGAAAAATAAATAATTATTCGAAATTTTTATTTCATGTTAAAAATTATTTTTCCCTTCAAATTGTAATTTTACTGACATTTTTTTCTTCCTTTTTTGATTGATAAATATTTTTTGGTTGAAAATTTAACATTTAAAAAATAAAATAAAAACTTTTTGGGAAAAGGGCTTACAGAACTTCGAGAACCTTAATCTTTAACTATACTTATTTAAGTAGAAAATTCAGAATAGGGAAGACGCATATAAAGACTGTGAACTTAAAAGAAATATTTTTGATAAAGTTTAATTAAAGCATTTCAAATGCAAAGAATAAATATCCGAGGTAACCCATTATCGAGCGTGAAGTGTGATACCCAACAGTCGCGCGCGGCGCGCTATACAAACGTGCTTAATATTTTTTGTTGAGATTCCATCTTTCTTGGTAGAGAATTATTCTTCTTGGTAGAAAATCATTTTTTTGGTTGAATATTAACTTATATTTTTTGTTGAAAATTCATATTTTCGGGTTAAAAACTAGAGCTTGTTCTATAAAATTCATCTCGTTTAGAAAATATTTCATCTTTTTCGGTTAAAAATATAACTGTTTGCAAATTAATATTTTTTATATTATCTTTTTTGGATGATTTCCACTGTTTTTTATTTAAAATAAAAAGCTGTTTGAATTAAAATATCAGCTTTTACATTTTTCGATGAGAATTCATGTATTTTGTTTGGAAATTTAACTATTGATTTGAAGATTAACAGTTTTGTTGAAATTTTGATTTGACATAATATCTGAAACTCGAAAAAATCTATTTGGGTTTTCTCAAGAATATATTAGGGAAATTATATTTATATAACCATAAAAAACCAATAAACTTACAAATAAAATAGTTATTGGAAATTTTTATTTTTTATTAAAAATTATGTTTCTTCTTAAATCAAAACTAAATAAGTTTATATAAAACTTTGATCTGTGCTTAAATTCGCTTTTTCATCCTGCTCGGACCTCGTTCGGTTATTACTAATTTATTTGACTTTTAAAAATCATGCAATGTTAACCCGTCAATCCTAGAAAAATAATTTTATAAGCCAACTTTGGTTTATTTCATTCGTTTGGTAATGCTGAAAATGGGCTTAACCTTGCATGATTTTTAAGTCATGTAAATTGATAAATTAAACGAGGTCCCATCGATTTCACGTATCGAATAAGTAAATATTGTAGAGATTTTCAGGAACCAGTTTTAAATCTGAAGATAACTCATTCTTTAAAAATGTTGTATTTAATTATCTGTAATTATCTGTAATTATTATTATTATTATTATTATTATTATTATTATTATTATAAGTAGTGAATGAAACATTTTAAATGTAATACAATGCATGAAAAATGTGTAGTTAAAAGTACGAATTTTACTTTATCTAAAATGGCATGTATTTTGTTTAGAAAAAATTCGAGTGCCTCAAAAGAAATACTTTCTTTCCTGATATTTCTATAACAAAAAGAAATATATTTCTTTACAATAAATGTGAAAATTATCAATTATTGATTAAAAGCCAAAAGAACCTATAGTTTGCAAGTAAATAATTGTATGATAAATTAAGTATTTTTTCAATTACATATATTGATCTCTACTTCACTGCCGTTCATCTTGGTTTGAATAAACAATTTACAATTTATTAATTAAAATAAGCAAAGAAAAAACTTCATTGCCAAAAGCATTTTTACTTTCAATTGTTTAAATTATATTTATTTCAGTACACATTTTTACATTCTCACCAGAGAAGGTATTAGATTTGTGTAAAATTGATTTGTAGATTTGTAGTCTGTGAGCACAATATAACTTTTGAAAAAATTGACTGATTGGATTGGCCTTTTTTATACTCTTTTATTATCCTAAACTTTATATGTTCGTTATTCAGAATAACACGAATATAAGTAAATAGACTTATATTCGTGTTACTCGGAAACTCGAACGATTCATATATATTTACGACTTTTTTCGACAACAAAAAAATTAACACAGTTTTAGCATTTTCAAAATACAAAAAAAAAACAACAACTAATGTTTGATTTATTCAAAAATTATGTTTCTCATGAAATAGCGACGAATTAAAATGTTTTTGGATTTCTTCATATTGCTACAGGTAAAAAAATTTTGAACAAGAATTATAAAATCTTGTACCAGTTTATAACTTTTAAAGTCATTTATTTCACTTACGTTATATGTATATTTACCCTTGAAGAAGAACTATCTGCAAAAGATATACGAAACGTACTTGGGTTCAAATTGACAAATAAAATTTTGATTTTTGACATCTGAATCCATTACTTTTTTATTGGAGCGTATGACCAAATTAATCAATTCTATTTGAAGAATAACTTCGTTATTAAAAATACTGCATTATTAAGTTTTAAAATCCTTTTGGAAATGTTTAATTGTGAAAAATTATTAATATTTTAGTGACTATTTAGTCGAAAGTAGTCAATTTCACTTAAGAATGAAGGGAAAATATAATTAATGTAGATTAAATTGAAAGTTAGTGATTTTTTTTGTATAATGAATCCAATTTTTTTTATAATTTATTATAAAGCAGATTCTAGTTTTGCTTCTTCCTCTGCAGAAAAACCCTCTTTTGACATAAAATCTGAAACCAATTTTTCTATATACGAGAATTTATTAATTATTATAAAACAAGTACTTTTAATCTGCATTTGAATTTTAAACATTCCAAGATTTTTTCCTTTCAAACTGCACAGAATTTTCATTTTGACTCTTAATAAATTTGAAGCTTTCCAAATAAAAAATATGTCGTGTATGTCTGAATAAAAAATTAAACATTCTCCCCATTTTTTAATTTTTTCTTCATATGATCCATAGCTTATTTCTTTTAATTATTTTAATTTACAGTACTAGATACTTTTTATTTTTCAATCCATAAAGACCAGCCTTGAGGGAAATCAAAATATCTACTTTATGACAAAAAATGTCGAGTTTCTTATTAGTTTTTCGATGTTTATTAATTTTTTTAAGTATCAAAACAATATTATTTTCATATAAGATATTTTTAAGCATAATCTGATATGTGTTTTATTTTGAAAACTTATTGTAGGATTTCAAAGTTCTTTCCCAAAAATAAAATACATAGAAACGTCTCGTGACTCATTTTTATTCTTACTCTATAATTTTTCTCATATTTATGATTATAAACTTTTATTTTCATTTTTAATATATTTATATACCTCGTTCTCATATTATTGATCCAAGTAAATAATTTTATTTGTGCAGTTTGAATTCAAACCACTTAAAATAAAGTAATCAAAAAAAAAACTCTTATCGGATATCCAGAATGTGAGTCCCTTCCCACCAATAAAAAAATTATTCAGTCCGAAAATAAAGAGAAAATTTTAATTTTTCGACACTTTAATTGAGTTCGAAAACACAATAAAATTTTTGATATACAATTTTGGTGTACAACTTTTGCCGTTTATCTGAATCATAAAATAAAATTACCAATAGACGGAAAATCTAAAAGTTTTCTTTTTTCAACAAAGTTGCAATTTGGAAGCTCTCTAGAAATAAAAAATTCATCGATTTTGCTTACAATTTTTGTTGTATAGTGTTACAGACAGAAGGTAAATAAATTTTCACTCCAAGAGAGCAATCAGTTATTTTCATTCATCCAGGATTAACTTTGCAACTTTATTTTTCAGCCTGCTCTTTTTGTCCATCTCCTGCTCTACAGTTTAAAGAGAAAAATGCAGATCTTTCACATCGTACAGTCTAGGAGTCACGACATTGGAAGCTCCTCAATTTTATTTCAGTGCACTGATATGGATCGATATCTTTGAATCTATCAAAAGATCGTGTTCGTCTATTTATTTCTTAAAACGGCTTAACTCTAACATGTACAATCGAGGACAAATTGGAATTTATTCGCAAGTGCATCTCTCATTATTTTTTTTTCTCTTTTGTGCTCTTTGTATAGGTGTCCGATGAGGTTAGTTAAAAAACGTTGAAATTGTTTGAAAGTTTTCTTGAAAATCACATCGAAAGATACAGAGTAACGCTAAACTTTTTAGTTAGGCGAGACAAAAGCTTCTATCCTATACTATAATTATCAGCATCTAGTCTAGAATTCGTTAAAAGAACACTGCCTTGGTTTCATATTTACAAGTGTAGTGCAATCGCCGACTTGACTAGAAAATCCTTTCGATTTATATTTTCTATCGAAAGGTTCTGTAAATAATTAATGCTACTACTTTATTAGATATTATTAGACTTAAAACGATTTCTCTCTCACACAAAAATAAAAAGTCACCAAGATTTCATTTCAAGATTTTTTTACAGAGATTTGATAAGAGATCTACAGATGGGAAATTGTTTAGTGAGCTCTTTGTATTGGCAATTGATTATTTTCAGTGTTTCATTGGCATTTTTGGCGGCTACACAATTTCGGCTTTAAAGTCCCAGACTTTCCCAGAAAATGTGTACCAATTTTTAATTAAATTAATCTTTCTAATTTCAATTTAGACTTTCAATTCCAAGGCTTTCATAATATTTGAATTCTTTCGAATTTGATTTTTACGAACTTTTAATATCATACGCTTTTAAATTAAACATTAGGCCGCTAGTAAAATTTGAAGCTTTTAATTTTTTTGATAAAATTACATCACATATAAAAAACTGAAAATCTTACAATTAGTCAAATTTGTAAATGTGATGTAATAAGAAAATATGAAACGAAATGCGTACGAGTACATAGGCAGAAAACACTGTTGATTTATTTAGCAAGTAATCATCGATACAGTATCTTTATTTATATGAACTTCTATGAAATACCTACAATAAAAAGTATTCATATTTTTTGTTCATTCCTCCTCGTACTACAGTGTAGTGTTTATCTTTTGTTAAAATTTTAATTTATTAATAATCTCACTTTGCCACATGAAAACCGAGGTATATCATGCGAGCTTTTATGCTATCATTTAAATTGTCCTCCATTTTTTTTACATTTTTGAAAATTATGAATTAAGTTGGTAGTGGAATTGACACTCATAAGGTTTTTGAAGTAGCCTTTCGTAGTAATAATTGCACCGATGTGACACGGCTCGTACACATTTCTGATGCCCCAACGTAGCACAGCTTTGTTTACAGTTTATCACACTCTCGTTTATAATACAATCTCGAATAATAGTTTACATTTTTTCGTTTTTATTTTGGTAGCGAACATTCTTCTTCTCTCAGCAATGGCATCGAGACAATGGAATGTCTTTTTTAATTTAATAGAATGCAATATAATTATTACCTATAATTATTACGCTTACTTTGAGGCATTCAAATCTAAATTAGCGCGCAGAGGTTGACTGCCACGAACACTAGCCTCTTTGGCATTGCCGATTTTGTTTTGTCTTCCTCGCTACTCAACTTTGGTCTGCATAGTTTTCCTTTTTTTCTAATTTTGTTTTCTTATAGTGCCCCTAGTAGTGGAATTTGGGAAGACGTTTTATCTTTAAGGATCTCTCCAAAACGAAAAATTTCTTTGTATACAAACGGAATTCCAAATTTGGAAGCTTTTAACACAGAATTAAATGTTGAGAAAGTTTCCCTTCCAGGTTTCTGGATGGTTGAGTGCAACGCCACTGAAATGTTTCACAACTGTTTAACATAAAACGACACCAGCTACTGTTACTTGAATATTTTACAAGTTTCAAATTAGGGACTTTCAAACTGCATTCCCAAATGCAAGAAAAAATTTTCGGGCCATTTCCCGAGCATGAAAATTAAAAAATTCAAGATTTCAAAACTACCATTTTTTTATTGAAAGTAATCAAAACTTTACTGCCAAATAAAGCGGTAAAATTGGAACTCTTATAAAATCAAAAAATTTCAAATAAAATCTTGGAACATTCGGGACTGAAAAATCCCGAGAAATAAAATTCGCGGCACTAAAATTCCTGAATATTAAGAGTCCCGAACAATTTATAATATTAAAAAAATTATTTATTTACTGAAAATAAAATAAGCAAATATTTGTATTTAAAAAATATTTTGTATGGTTACATTTTCTATAATTATTGTTTCAATTTAAAATTAAAATAAATGAAATAATTAAACAATACTCATAAAAATTTTTTTGTTTAAATTCGGGAATTTTATAGTTTTCAAATTCTTTAATATTATAAACTGCCGGAAATCTTATTATCCAGGAATTTTCCAATTTGGTAATATTATAAACGCTTCGGGGATTTTATTATTCGGGAATTCTATAATTCGCGAATCTTATTATTTGGGAACTTTCCTCTTCGGAAATTTTATTATTGGGAAAAACATTAAAAATTGCACAGTTTCAAGAAATAAATCCACATTATAATTTCTTACTGTTTAAAATTCAACTGATTCAAAACACGGTTTAACCCTAAACCGGCAGACTTTCTGTACGGAAAGTACAGGGCACACTGGGTCCGAAGAATAAGCGTAATAGTGTGTTCTTGAAGAAAGTTATTAATTTCAGTCGAAATACGTTTAAAAAAATTGAAATGACATTTTTCATCATTTTTTTATTCCATGTGTTTGAATGGGAGATATTGTGAAAAAATTGCCTGGGTCATCAAGACCCGCGGTGCCGATTAAGGTTTAAATTACTCACTTTAATGTAGAAACATTCAAAGTTAAATGATTGCAAACTTTGTTTGAAACTGAAAATTAAAAAAAAATTAAAACTAGAATTAAAAAGTTGTTTCATACTGGAATCCTTTAATTTTAATCTTGTAATTACATTATTTGAATTTGAATCGTATAAAAATATTAATGGTCAAATTATAATTTATACTTTTCAAAATTCAACAGTAATAAGATTTCAATTATTATTAAGTTTTAAATATTAAAAGTCAAATATTTAAAATTTAAAACCATGAGACTGACTATTTCAAAAGAATAATTTGAAACTCGGGAGAAATAACGTATAAAAATAAAATGTGATAAAAATTCGTAGACATTTCAGAGGTGTTGTGAATGGAATAATCAAAATTTTCCCGATTAAATTGGAAAAGGGGGTGGCAATTAATGCAACATCAACCTCAACAAATGCATCTTAGGCCAAACTCGTTAACAGACAGTTGACTGTGCACCAATAAATGTGAATTTATTCGTAAACTTATCTATCGATGAGAAATTAACTTTATCTCTCAATTCCTATCACAAGGACTTTAAAATTCTATTCTAATATCTGAGATAAAAGCTAAATTCTATGCCTCGCTAGACGCAGGAACTAATGGGACTCTATCTAGAATCATGGTGTGTATGACCTTAAATTTTAACAGAGTGCACCACTAGCCTCTTTATTATTAACTATTATTATTATTTTTAATTACATTAATTTATTTATTTAAAGAAATTCGCTTGGAATAGAGAAAAGGCCCGTTTGATAAATTTAGAGCAGAGCACAAACACCAAAAACTAAATTATTTTTTTCCTAGTGGTGCCCTCTGTATCCAACTATCACGATGAGAGTACTAAAGTAGTAGTAATTGAGAAGTAACTTTAATTCGATCGCATTCAAAATTCTTCGCACTCTAGAATTCAGCTTTAGATTATTTGGGTTTCATCTTAGCCCGAAATTGTCACGAGAGATAAAGACACCATTACAGATAATAATACATGTATATCGAAGAGATCAGTAATGACATGTGACAAGGTGTCTGGAATTAAATGTTGGATTACGTCTTAGATTGGTAACAAGAGATGGAGAAGTTCAATTTTAAGTATTCTTCGGTTGACTTCCCGTCAACTTTTAGTCTAGATTCGAAAATATAACAATCAAATTATTTTCAAATCACGCTGAAGCCTCAAATTTCAAAATATAGCAGAATTAAGAGGCTCTGCGATGAAAAATTGAATATCTACAAAAGTATTAAAATATAGTCTAATCATAAGTTACGAGATCACGTAAACTTGTTCTTCCCCCTTTACACCATAATTGATAAAATATCCACATCTAAGAGAGTTTTGGTCTTAGTTCTTTGTCGCTTTCACGCCTTTTTATTTCCTTCCCCAAGGAAAGGAAAAATGCCCTCGAATAGACTTCGATACAAACATATACCGAACAAATCATGCATCTTTTCAATAATTTTCGTATATCTTGACTAGGATTATACGACAAACTCGAAACGCAAGAAAATCGAGTCCAAGAGCTTATGCTTTACAAAGTATAATTAAAAAAGTACAGATCGAAAATTAAGAAGATTTCATTACAGTCTCACGAATAAAAATGTCACAAATTTAGCAAATTTTGGACTAGGCTAAAAATATTTTATTTACTCGAGGTTGGATTTTTAAAGATTGTTAAGCAGCACAATCTTTGTGAAAGATGTGTGGGTTAATGACAGTCTTTTACTATTTAAGTTAGGCACAATATTTCGTACAAGTATGATTGTTTCTACGTATGAGGCACGTAAGATATAAACGGTTTGCATAGGTTATTGTAATTTATTATTTAAATTTTGATTTTTTTAAACTTTTACTATCAGTTTGTTGTTTAATTGGAAGATTTAAAATAAAAATCTTTTATTCGCAGCTTAAAAAAAAACGAAAAATTTTCAAATAAATTTAATGGCAAATAATTGATAAAATATAGAAATTTTAACAAAATAAATTTAAAAAGTTCTGGTTCGGCCGATACCTTTATTTATTATTTGAGGATAAAAATGTTTAATTTGTATTATTCCGAAATATGTGGAATTTAAGTAGAATAAAAGAAAAATCTAAAGAATTCAACTCCAAAGAATTCAGAATTCCAAAAAAGAACCAAAATTGAGTTTTCGAATGTCAATTAGACATTTTAAACTAATTCAGATTAGAGATAAATCATAAAAAGTTTAGGCATTAGTCTTTGGTGGCCCAAATTTATACCTGGAAAAATTCAAATCTTGATTTTTGGTGATCGGTTTTCCGAACACCTAATAAGGAATTTTCAAGGAATAATTTCCGCTCAAGAACTAATAATGCAAACATAATAGCAGTTTTATGTCAAATATATGCTAAAGATGGTATTTTTTGGAACTTGTTCAACATGAAATATTTTTATTCTATAAGTGACAAATTCCCAAGTACTGCATAACTAATTTCGAATTGTTTAAGCAATTATTATTTGTTTCATTTTTTTCTCCTGTAGATCGTGAAAAGTTATTATTTTTCGTTTGGTGAATTTGTAGAATAATATTATTTGTTTCAGTAATAAAAAATAATCAGGAATAAAGTTAATGAATCTTTCGAATGATTTTTTGTGTGAAAAACAGACATTTACAATTATTTAAACAACTAATAATTATTTACTACCGCCTTTTAGTACGTAAGGCGGAAAAAATTATCATTTTTTTAAATCTCTTACACTATGTCGGTTATTAATCAGTATTTTCTTATTTCAAAACTTACACCCTAATTTTTTAAACAAAAATTTTCTCCATGTTTCGCATGGAAAAGAGCAACTGGTGGCAATTGGTTAAATAATCGCAAACTCTCTTACACAAAAAATATAACTTTTAACATCTATTACCTGTGACATTAATTTAAAAAAATACATTTCACGATTTACCGGATAAAAAAATGTTTGAAGTGATTGTAAAATATGTTTAAAAAATATATTATTTAAAAAATGTATTAGCTGTATCATTTATCTTGAAAAAAATAACTTTTCATGATTTACTGGAAAAAATGTTTTAAGCAAATAATAACTGTTTGAACAATGAAAAATTTGTTAAAAATACTTTTAAGCTTGTTACTTATCGAATAAAAATAATTATTATTAGAAATTGTTTTTAAAACAGTCTCATCATGAATTTGATATGAAACAGCTAATTTGCATTCTTTGAGGTATTTTCAGGGAACAAAACAAGGGAGTTGGGAGGTCAAAAATAAATTTTAGTGCCTGGAAATTATTCCTTGAACATTCTCTAAGAGATGACTAAACTTTAATTTACAAAAAGTGATAGCAGCCACTTATTTTTTCCATTTTTTTGTTAACCGAACTTCTCCCATTTAATTTAGTTTCCGGAAAATGAACAAACTGAGAAAGGATAAATCACGAAAAATCTAAAGTTGAATTTTTGGACGAGCCTAAGACATTACTTTCTTCCATAGAATTTAAGTTTTCACTTGGAAACAGTCAAATACATTGAAGTAGAAATAAAATGCTCTAAATGAACATTTCTTAGAATTCAAAGAATTTAAAATAATTTAGAAATAGGTAAAGGTAGTTGAATTCAGTAGACTTGAAAACTGGGAGGCTTTTGAAAAGAAATGAATAAAACTTCAGATCTGCTTATTTCTATTAAGTAAAAATAGATTTGATTTATTTTATGATAAGAATTCAAAACAAACTGCTTTAAAATTCAAGAATTCATCTATGCGACCAATCGACAGATCAAAAGAGAACTTTAGAAATCCGTAAATTAAAAAGAACTAAAAAATAAATATATAAAAGTCCGATGATATTCGGTCTTCTTGCGTTTCAGGTAACTCGCCTCTCACCTTAAGAAGTCATCCAGAATGTAATAATGAGAAACAGCAACGTAACTATCTAGGCTAACAATTACATATACACTTTCTGTACAATGCAAGGTGATTTTAAAATATACATATCTCGCATCGAGTGATCAGTGATCAGTGATTAGCAATAACGCATGATTCACGTCGCCGCCTTGATTTATTATAATTTAATTATTAGTTTGAACAGTGTAATCCATAGTCTTCTGACATCGTATTTACCTCAACGTTCATATATAATATACTCAACAAAACATTAACATTACGTAATCGCGTCACTCTTCTCTTGAATATCGACTATTAATTATATGTATAATATTTATATATTTATATGCATATTATCAGGGTGATCATCAGGGATCAGCCTCCGTGTTTCATGCCGTCTAACTATACATCGTGAAGTACATTTACATCTCAGCAATCCTCGAACGAGGCCCAAAAGTCCAAACAGTGCGGCCAAACTTGACAATTGTCACCTCGTTTGAGGCGATGGCCTTTTTTTTATTAATTTCCATAACACCTATATTATGTAATATTTATTGCTGCAGCAAAATGCATCCTCCTTTTGGTTTTTCGACTCTGCAACTTTCGACAATCTCAACGAGACTTGAGCTCGAAAATTTTGATCGGGGTATACTGTTCTTTGTTTTTTTAAAATAGAGACTCATTTTTGCCAATTTGGAAAAGTCTCCACCGAAAAGCTGCGATAAATCCTAATTTTAGAGTGAGTTGAAAATTTCCTAAAATTCGGAATTTTATGGAGGAGACTGAGAATTGCGTTGCAGAGTTCCCAGCTTCATTTAAGATGGTTGTGATTGTGATCTTTACCGAATAAAGGGCCGTGATTTTAATCTTCTTTAGGTCCAGCGTTTCATGTACAAAATTAAGAAATTTTACTCTAATTTTGTTTTGTTTATTCTAACATAATTTTAAGCTCTTGCGTAAGATGCCTTGAAATTCAAGTGTTTCAAAATAAATTAGAGCTATTTAAAACTTGAATCCAAATTCCAACTCTGAAAATTTCCATCTTTTTCAATCGCTTTGATTATCGATAATTTATACAATATTTTTTTAGACTTTAGATTGCTGAATTGCTGGAAATAAAAGAGGATGAAATCTCTACCGGTAAACAATAATATCTGGGAGCGAGAGAAATGGGGCCTATACTATGCATATCGTTGGAGGATTTAACCAAAGACCAAAAATTGGTCGCGATAAGCTACGCTCGATACAAAATATGCTTTAACGAAACTTTACTAACACTAGCCTAGTGTCTATGTGGGCTACGGTATATATGTATAATGAAAAATGTATATGTATTATGTATATGCAATTATGTATATGCACGCATGTATATTGTGAAATGCTATCGTAACTCTCTTTCGGTACAATAAGGACCATTTTCTTTGTATTTGGGTAACGCTGATGAAGCTGACGATGGTGCGAAAAGTACGAGTGCCATTTTTTGAATTGTAAGGCCGATGTTGATAAGGATGGTGATGACGATGATTCTGACTATGTCGACAAAGCCGACGATGATTCTGACTATGTCGACAAAGCCGAAGATGATGATGATGATGAGGGTGCCATCGCTGTCTGACTTGCTGACGATTTCCTGGTGATATGCGTCAACGTGTGCAGCGTGTCAACTTTGCCCAAAAAGATGCATGATCCCTCAGAGGAACGAGCTCGAATTCTTCTTGCCCCTCTGAAAAAAACAACTTTTTTCACTTTAAAATTCACCAGTTTTATTATTTGTCATCTTGAAATTTCAAGGTTCCCAGATAGCAAATTTGCGAGGCACGCGGTGCACGGCATATGCGCCGCACTTCATGATCGGCTTGCGTGGGAAGCACATGTGGTACACATGTGTCCGTCTTTGTGAAAGATATTAATTATAGATGATACATAAGCAAGAAGCACAATTTTTAATAATAATAATGTGTGATTTTATGTGATTTGTAAAATGTGCAATAGTTTATTATTCTTTATTTATTAATGAACTTTAACTTGAATTAATGATAAATAACAATAAAGAATAATAATTAATTTTGATTAAGTATTTAATTAAAACTTGAATTGAATTAATTAAACTTAATTATTTAATATTTTTTCAATAATGATAATAATAAAAACTACTATTATAACAGTAATTTAAAAAAACTATTAATGATTATTATAATTGAAAATTGAATTAAATTAAAATCGTAAAAATTGTTTATTTAATCAAATTAAAAATTTCTCGAATTTGACAACTGTATAAGGAACATATGAAGTTGGTACTTCGTTACATTTTGAATTCTCACATTTGAATATTCAAAATGTTAACTTCAAATGGTCCTTATGCAGTTGTTATGGTTGTCATTCTCATGTCTTCAATTGATTTCCATGCTTAAAAAATGAAATTGTTGATGTGTTCACAATAATGAATATTGTTTTACCATAATTTTACAAATTATTTATTATTGTGAACACAAAAATGCTAATATCGCAAGTATAACATACTTAAGTTTGTAAAGTTGTCGAAAATTATTATTTACGTAGTTTTTCCTACAATAAAAAATACTTTTATAATAAATTACTTGCTATTTATTAAAAAATTTAAATCTAAATATTATTTATAAACCTTCTGAACATCATAACTGTCCTCATACCACACTCGCACTGGCACGCACAACGTGCGACGCATGTCGTGAAAGTATGCGTCGTGCGACGCACGTGTCCCACACATGAGGACGCAGCTGCGTCCTACCCTGCGCGCACACCGTTCGAGGAAACTTGCACGCGGTGCGCCGCACAGTCCGCGCACTTTGCCATATGAGTTATTAATATTTGGGATAATTCATAATTCATTGACTTTCTCTAAAATCGAGGGATTTAGACTTGACTTTTCAGTCCACGCCAGGTTTCAAGATTTCAAAAGATTTAAAAAATGAAAAGGTATTTCGAGAAATTTTACAAGATTATAGGGATTGCATAGGATTTTAAAGTATTTCAAGGATTAAAGATATTACAGGTTTCAAAATTTTTCACAGGCTTTCAAATTTCAAGGGATTTAAAAATATTTCGATAAATTTCATAAAATGTAGAGGATAGATTTCGTATTTTAACGCATTGGAAAAATGTAGAGGGGGTTTAAAGAATTTCACAAGATTTACGGTATATAATATGATTTTCTAGATTAGAACAGATAGCAAAATTTTAAGTTTTAAAAATATTTCAACGGATTTTAAAAGGTTTAAGGGGCTATTATAGGATTTCAGACAATTTCTAAGATTTCAGGGGACTTTTATGGGTTTCTAAGGATTTCAAAGATTTTTCATCGAATTTAAAGACTTTAAAAGTTTCTAAAAATTTATAAAAAGATTTAATAGAAAGGGATTTCAAAGGACTTCAAAGATATTATGGGATTTTAAAGGATTTCAAAAAATGTCAGGGGATTTCTTAGAACTTACAATATTTTTAACGATTTTGATTGATTCCTAAAGATTTTAAATAATTTCTAAGAATTACGAGAATTTTAAGGGATTTCAAACTATTTCAAGGCATTTCAAAGAATTTCACAAAATTTGATAGATTGTGAATTTAATGTTCAAAATTTAAGGTATTTATTATGATTTTCCAGTTTTTTAATAATTTTAACAGATTGAAAAATGTTAAGAGGATTCCGGAGAATTTCAAAGATTTTTAAGAGATTTAAGGAACTTTATGATTTCCAAGAACTTTAGGGGATTTTTAAAGAATTTTAACGGATTGAAAAAATTGCAATGAATAAGCATAAAAAATATTTTAAAATTTTAACAAATTTTGACCCAATTTAGGGAATTTCAGAAATACTTCGAAGATTTTAAAAAGTTAAAAAATATTTCAAAGGGTTTCAATAGATTTCGTAAGAGTTTAATGAATTTCAGAGAATTTACAAGATATTAAGCGATTTAAAGGGTTCACGGAGATTGCAAGGAATTTCAATTAATTTTTAAGAACTACATGAATTTCAAGGGATTTAAAAATATTTCAAGCAAATTCAAGGATTTTGGATGTAGAAGAATATCAAAGATTTCACTAGACTTTAATGGATTTCTAGGGATTTCAAATATTTAAGGAATTTATAATTTCAAAGGATTTACGCGGATTTTCATGAGAATTTTAGATTTTAAGGAATATTGAGGTATTTATTAGGGGTTTTCAAGACTTAAGGGATTTCATTACTTTAAAGATTTTAGTGGATTTTAAATGATTTCAAAGAATTTCCAATAAGATTTGAGAGGCTTACAAGGGATTTCAGAAAATTTCAAGGATGTTATGGGATTTCTAGAATTTCATGATTTTCAAAGGTTCAAAGATTTTAGGCGATTTAAAAATATTTCGAAGGATATTAAGGAATTTAAAAACATTTCGAAGCATCGTAATGTATTACAAAAATTATAGGGATTTAGAAATATTTCAAGAATTTCATAAGGTTTAAGGGCTTTTATTATTTCTAAGGATTCAATGATTTTAGGGCACATACGTATTTTCAAAAATTAAAAGATATCAAAAAGTTTTTAAGTACTTCAGGGAATATAAAAAGATTTTTAAGGATTTTCAGGATTTCATGATATCCAAAGATTTATTGATTTTAGGCGAATAAAAAAATATTTAGAATAATATCAAGGAATTTAAACAGGTTTCGAGGATTTTACAATATTTAAATGATTTTAGGTGACTTAAAAATATTTCCAAATATTCAAAGTAATTACAACGATTTTTATAGGATTTCACGGGATATCAAGGGATGTTTAAGGATTTTAAGGGATTTCAAAAGAAGTTTGGTCAAATTTGTTAGTCAAAAATTGGTCTGATATCGTTTATATAATCCCAAGCATATGTGCATATTATTTTAATGAAATTTATAATTTACCTAACATTGGATGTTCACAGTCCAAAGTATCCACCAATTGTGGTGGCCACGACAATGGCAAGAATGGCGAGGCAAATCATGATCATGATCTTCTTCTGCTCTCAGCAACAAATCCACAAGAAAATTCATTATAAATCATGAATACATCATTAGTTTTTTTCTTCTCTCACTATCTATTTTCTGTGGTGTGCAGGTTGTGACTCTTTCTCAATTTGCTCTTTTATAAAATTATAAAATTTTACTTTGAATGTAATTACATATTAATTTTAAAATCTTATCAATATGGATTAGGTAAAAATTTAAATTATTACCGATTTAACTAAAACTTGTTACCTGTATTTCACTATAAATTTTTAATTAATTTCTTTATAGTATGATTTATATACACTATTTTCTAAAACTACAATTCCAGGAATTTAAAAATACAGTTTCTGAATCTACTTGAAATTTTTTTAAGTCACCCTACAATATAAAGTTTGATAAAATATAAATAATCAGATGCATACGTTTAAAGATATTCTCAGCTTCTACGAAAATTTTTAAAAATACCATTGACATAAAAAATTCCGATTTTAAATTATTTTGCGTATGCATCTTGTACTCAGCAAATATTGCACATAGATTTTAAGCCCATGACTAGACAATTCTACATAAAAAAGAAAAAAACATTTGCTGAGCAAAATACGAGAGTACTTTCTAATTAAGAAAGCTGATCATTCTAATCTGGAAATTAAATTGAAATGAATGAAAACTAAAAATGTAAAACAAAGAAATTTATTTACACGATTGTAATACAGAAGTACGATAGACTTAAAAAATCGTTGATTCGAGGACCGTGAGAAGAAAGCACTATATTCACATTCAAAAATCCAAAAAATTATACAATACAAAAAACGACCGCCCAGAAAACTTGTTCATCAATTTAATAAAATCATCTTTAATTAAATACTAGAGAGTTTTCAAACAATATTTCCGTTTTCAAGAGCGGCTGACAACTAACAAATAAACAAAAGATTAAAAACCGACCCTCCTTAGTTGAGATTCTCATTTGATCTGAATATAAAACTATTTTATTTAATCAGAAGAATCTGTTAGCACAATGGAAAAATTTTGTTGTGGAGAATTGTATCAAAACAATAAAATCATCATCTAGGGAAGGACGTGGATCTCCAGCGCAATAAATTATAACAGATACCGTGTACGTATGAGGCAATAATATAAATACTTAAAAGAACGAGAAGGGCAATAAAGAAATGCAACGTTGGCAGTCAAAATCGCTTTGCCCTCTGACAAAGGGGGCCGTTTCGTATACTTACATGAAGCCAGAAAAAAAAGGAACAGAAGCACGACATCGAACTAGGCTCAATATCCATACTTACTTCGAATAGCTCGTCGCCTCTGAAATCATCTTAGCAATCTTCTTTTTTCTTCGAATTTCCCCTGAATCATTAACTTCGCAGCAGTGGTTAAAATACTTCCTGAATGGAGTTTTTATTGTCTCGCTACCCTCTTCTTATGTACACTTATTTTCTTCTACGATTTTTTCATTTAAAAAAATGAAATTTCCTCTTCTTTTTTATTTTCCTCTTTTTTTTTAATAATGTCTTTTTACTTTTTTTATTTTAATCTGCTTCACATATAAATTCGAAACCTTCTGAATTCAATAAATCTGAAATGGACTCTGCATCAAATCCTTTTTGCTGAAAGCTTTCTTATTCAAAGTCTTCGAATCCCTGTAGACTTGATACCTTTATCGCCACTATCCATTATTTTTGGGCGCTGATACTTACACGAAGAGTATTGCGAAATATTATAAAGAAAAAGTCTGAAAGGCTATTTATAATTCTACTCTTATGTATAGTATTTACATTTTTTCGAAAAATTCCTTTCCCCAATGTAGTCAAAGAGTCGATTATAAACCACGTAGCGCAGCACAGTTAGCCCTATTTCTAATTTTCACCAAGAGAAAAAATAATCTTGTCCATTTCAAGAGGACTTTTAATTTTAATTGTGCGTAGCCGCGAAAAACGGACTAGATTTTGCCATTTCGAGGATCTCGGCTCTTCAGAAAATTTGAAAATACTCCTTCTCTCGACAAAGTCGAGACCCTCCTATTTTTCCTCTCAGTTATTTTGAAATATTTCTACCACCTCCGTGCCCTTCGGAAAAAGAAATTGGCTGAAGCAGTTTATAAATAAAAGCCGGGTGACAAAATAATGGAATGTGGAAAAAGAGCCAGCCTAACTTCCCTTCCAGCCACCCAGGATATTATTCTATTTATCAAAAAGACAATCTTCGAGATCCTACAACACTTAGACTCGATATCGATACTTCTCTCCTCTTTTTTCGTCCTAGAAGATTAGTATCTTGTAGTTCGAGCCTTCTACTAACATATGAATAATATATGTACACAAAGTAGCCTCCAGAGGTGTTTCCTTTTGCCCTTTATCGACAACTTGATAACAATAACGAGGTATTAATAGTGCTAAGAAATACTGTTAAGCACGAAAATAATAATGCGTGAATTGAAAAAGTGTATGTCGATTAAGAGGTTGAAATTCAAATGCATTTTCAAAATGCAGGCCAGTGTTTTTTACATTTTTCAGCGTCTTTAAAATTTACTAAAGACTGGAGAAGTGTCTCCCTCAAACTAACAAAAATTACAATATAATATTCGACTATAAGAAAAAAAATCTTGACTTCCGTTTGCTACTTGGTAGCCAACATTTTTTTTCTCAAAGAAATTCGATTTCGTAATTTCTATTTTTCCTTAGAATTATTTACAAACAAAAAATTGGAACAAGAGTAAGACGACGATCGCAGACTGGGGAGAAAGAAAGATGTGAAAGGTTCGATTCTCAGGAACGTCCAGCAGCGTGCATTGATGATTTATATTTACTGGATTCACTGGGACGTCAAAGACGAACTGAAATCGGGAGATGAATGAATTTATGCTCTGAAAAGGTGCACATGTGTCTCTGGTCTCGGGTTGAGTTGATAGCCATCCAGGAAATCAGCTCAAACTAGTTACCAAAATGATTATCAAAATGATGACCGCCACTGTCAGGCAGACTACGATCAGGATCATTTTCTGTAAACAAAATGGTTTTATTTTAATTCTACCCGCATCGTTTACTCAAAAAGATTTTCCTGGTACAAATGACACTACAAAATTGCGTTTTATTTTGATCATATTCATTACTCTCAAGACTGGGTTATTCTAAAGACAGTAATTCAGAAGTTTATTTTCCAGCGTTTTGATAATTTTTAATGGGGAAATTTCGAGATTTAATTATTCTGAAATGAATTGTTTCGTATTTAAAATTACAATTGATCATGACTTCTAGAGTTTAATGAATTTTATAGTGGAAACTTTCAAAATTTAATTAGGGGTCATCCATAAATTACGTAACACAATTTTCCGAATTTTTTTTGACCCCGTATAATAACAATAATAATTTTGAAGCATTAAAAATTGAACAATATTTCAATTTGTATAAGTGGCACAAATCGTTCAATTTGATCGATTTCATAATTGAAAATGTTAGAATTAAACCATCTTAAATTGCAGCTTTAAAGAATTTTAAACTGAAAACCTTTAAAATTAAATTATTCCAAATTCAAAAGTTCAAATTGGAGTTCATCAAAATTACATAACTTTGTATCTCATACTTACAAAAAAATTTTCAACTGAGAACCTTTTTATTCAAAATTTGAAGGCTCAAACTTAAAAATCTCAAAATTAAAAATAATTCTAAACTAAAAATGAATAAAACTTTATTATTCCAAATACAAACGCTAAAAATTGATGAATTTAAAATTGGCAACATTCAAAATTGAATGATATAAAATAAAAATATTTAAGTTTCTATTATTTAAAATTAGATTAGTACTACTTTTAAAATTTGTAATTTGATTCAATTTAAAAAATATTAAAAACTTTCATTTATAATATGGTAAAAATAATTTTGACTTAAATTTTAGGAATTTAAATCCTGAAGCGATCGTATTTAAATACTCCAAATTTAAAGCTTTTAACAAAGAAATCAATTTATTCAGAGAATAAGTTTTTTTCAATTTTATTTTTTATCATTTGTATCGATTCAGAAAATCTGTTCAAGTAAAAAATATCCTGTCAAATCCATTTTAAACGCTTTCTAAAAAATCGAATTATTATTATTATTATTATTATTATTTTACATAAATTCAATTATATTAATCAGTTCTATACTAAAGTTTGACAGAATATTTGATTTCTAATGTACGTAAATACTAGGGCATATTATATTACGAAAATATCCAGCACAGTCGTTGATTCTACACCAAAATATTTTTATTTATTATTTTACTTCTTTTGGTGGAGAATCTTTGATGAAAAGTAGAATTAGTCAAAGATTTTGTTACACTTAATTAAGAGATTAGACGATTAGTATTCAGAATTGTAAGGAAGACATGTTAATATCACGTTAGTCAGAGTGCCTTTTAATCCCCAAATAGAGAGAGAAAGAGACGTGCTGTTTGAAGAAGAAATAGTGAAAAGCAGTTTTTTTAACATTAAAGCACGAATATACGCTCGATTTACAAGACTGGTGAACGTCGCTTTGCAGAGGATTACTTTCTTGATTATGTAAATTTGTTGTTATAAGAATGTAACTGTTTTCGACTATCATTTAAAAGTCGAGAACTTTTGTTTATTATATTAAAGACCATAAATTCTGAAAGAAAAAACACTTTGCTTTCTCTTTCAGGACAACAAAGTTTCCAACTTTTTATTCAGTCATCAACATTTTGAAAATAGCGACTGAGATGAATATTAAATCAGAATTTCCTCCAGAGTCGGAATTTTTTTCATGAATTGACTTAGTATTTTTTCTGAGTATCTTGTCAATTCTAATCAGTTTCAGGGATTTGAAAAAATTCTTGATACTGATCTTAAATTTTGCAGAGCGACTTTCATTCAATATTTTTTGCCGTACACGAAGTTGCTCGAAGACGATCACTAGCCCACTTATTAGCAGAGACACTTTACATTATACAGCACAAGTCGAGAACACCTTTAAACAAATTTTTAAACACTTGATGTACACCCAACAAAACAGTGAGTAAAACATTGTCACGGAAGCTATTTTAAAGTTTTGAAAATGTTTTCCAGGTTCAAAAGAAAACTTTTTCAAACAACGCAAGTCACTTAAAGAAAACAATCTGTTGATTGAAGTTTTTCTCGAGGGGTCATCCACATATTACCCATCCCCCCATTTGTTACGTAACTTTTAGTAATGTTTCCCCCCTCTATAAATACGGTTTCTATACGTGCAAAAATTATTGCCAATTTTTATGTGTACAATTTTCGATAAGAAACAATAATATAAAATCATTTTGTAGACAAAATAATTTTGTATCAAGTTAGATTTTTTTTTAATTAATGAAAATATGTTTGTTTAAATTGGTTAATGGAACACTTATTTAAAACATAAAAAATAGCATTATTATTGGCGCGTTAGGCGCGCGTCTAGGCTTTAATTTTTGTACAGGATTTTACCAATTCAAAAAAAAAAAAAAAAACAATCTAGCCAGTTTAAAAGATATTTAGGACATTTTCAGAAGTTTGCAACAATAAAAAAATAAAATATTTTATAAATTTTCGGAAATAGTTCAAAGATTAAAAATAAGTTAAATTTTTTTAAAATTCTTAAGTATCTTTTTAAGCTGAATCGAATTATTCATACAATTTTAAATAATCTTCAAAAATTAGACAAATTTTAAAGATTTTTGTTCCACATTAGAAAATATAGGGATTGTAGTTATTATTCAGAGTACTTTTTAATTATTTAGATTCGAGAATTTGAAAATACGGTAATATTATAAACCATCAGAAAATTTATTATTCTGGAATTTTCTAATTTGAAAGTTGTTTAATGTCAGCAAATTTATAATTTCTGGAATTTTCTTTTATTATTACTTTCTTTTTCGGTAAATGCAGAGTATCGAGAATTTTATTTTTCGTGATTTTTCAGTAGTCCCATGTTTAGAAATATTTTGAAATATTTTTAACTGTCCTTGAAAAATTAATTTTTCAAAATAAAAAATCATTAGAAATTTCTTTATTATTTTGAAACCGTTTAGAATCCTTAAAAAACTTCAAAATTTCACTCTAAAATCTTCAAGAAACTAAATTTTGTTTTTCATTTTTTTAAATATGTTCCAATTTTAAATTATTGTTGAAATTGTTTTCTAAACTTCTCAATATATTTTAAAATGATTCACATTTTTCTAAAAAATTTTTTAAAATTCTACAAAATAAAAAAATTACCTTAAAATCTTGGAGATTCTTTTTCAACATTTTTCTAAATATTTTGAAAGGTTTTAAAATCTTTTTAAATATTCTTTTAAAATAAGATTATAAAAATTAAGATCCAATTAAAATTTTTACAAGGAGTTTTAAGAACATTTTTTTATTCTCTCGAAACGTTTCAAAATTCTTAAAAAGATTCTAATTTTTTGTTCGAAATCTGCAAAAATCTACACATACTTGACAAAATTGCTTTAAAATCCTCCAGATTCTGTTTTCGACAATTTTGGAAATCTTTTGAAACGTTTAAAAATTGTATGGAATATTTCGAAATCTTCAAAAATATACACTTTGTTCAAAATGTTTTAAAATCTTCTCAAGTTTTTAATTATTTTTGCAATTTTCTCAAAACTTCTAAATTTCTCCAGAATCTTTTTTGGCAATCTTGACAATCTTTAGCAATTTCCACTTAAAATTAATTTTTTTTAATTAAAAAAAGAATTTGAAATTATTCTAGGAATTTCAGGGAAAATGGTTGTCCTCTTGAAACATTTCGAAGATTTGTAATTTAATATGATTTTATATTATTCTCACTCTTGAATTATTTTAGTTTGAAAAATTACATCTTAAGAAACTTTACATAACATTTCTCGAAACCTACCCCATCGTAACAGGACCATAACAGCTCGTGTTGAACCCTACTTGTCTCCTAAATACGTTACGTAATATGAGGATGACCCCCAAAGTTAACAAATTCAAAGGGGCTCAATTCTTTTTTACTTAAAATAAATTTTGATCTACGATCAGTTTTCAAGGAAATGAAGGACAATTTGAAATTTTTTGCCAAGTTTAATATTAACTTTCAAAATTTGCCAATTGTCTCAAATTTTGCGCAAGATTTTATGAAAATAGAACCCCTTTAAAACTCTTTTCCAAAATATTAAATTAGTATGCATAATTTCTCATTATTTGTCGAGAAACAGAAGCATCATGTTTGACAAAACTTTAGCGACGAATACTTACAGGTAAGAAGGACAAAGTGCGAAACATGATAAATCACGATGCGTGGTTAGTAATGCGAGGATTAATTTCGGTGCTAAGCTGGTGTGACCGTTGGATTAAAATGTGATTTTTGGTGAGAATATAAAAAGGCATTTTTTTCATCCTCTGTTAATAATTGTGACACCTGAGTGAAAAATCCGATTTACGGCGTGTCGTCACTAATCCATTTCGCCACTTTCTAAAAAAAAACAATCAAGTATTCTGTCTCGTCATCCGTACTTGCACCCTCTGGCCCTTCTTAATTCGAATTTGGGAAGGCTTTTATTCGCCAATGAGAAGTGCTTTTGGTTCGCTATTTTCGGAGATGTTCAAGTTCGTAATTTTTTTTTTTTGTAATTTTCTCTCCTCCCTTTCTGTCTATCTATTTGTCTATCTACCTATTTGTCTATCTATCTATTGCTCTCTTTCTCTCCCTGTCTCTCTATTTCTACAGCCGTTTAGAATTTTGGAAGAAACGCTCCTATTATGGAGATCAATATGACCAGAGTTACTGCAACGCAGATCATAATCATGATCATTTTCTGTGGACAAAAAGCAAAATCGATATCAGTCAGTATTGTTGAACGACCCGGTAACGACCAACATTGTTGGCGAAAGAGGAATTAATTAGGAAAACATATAATGTAGATTGTAGATTTTCGAGAAATTACGGAACAACGAGCACTGCCAATGCGAGCACCAAGACCTGGGCAAAGCTCAAGCTTCTCATTATTATTTATTCCATATAATTTTTTTTACATTTATTTTTTTATTTCATATTTGACACAAACAAAACTTTCTAAAAATCAACTTTTCTCTTGTTTATTCTTTTGTAGACATAACTGATAGTAGATAATAAATTCAAAATACTATACAGTTTAGTTTGAACCAACTGAAATAAATGTATAATATTTTTCTCGAATCTTTACTATTTCAGGGATATGTATTTTTTTTAATCCTTGATAATTTGTACCGATTCTCAATTTTTTGTTATATCTGGAGTTTTGTTGAAATATTAGTTTTCATTTGCCGTTTGCAAAAATGTTCAAACGTTCAATAATATACCATTACAAAATAGAAGTATTCTATTCTTCAAAATTCTTCAATTTGAACTTGTAAACCGAACAATATTGAGAATTTAAAAAATAAGAGACACACAAACTACCACTTTCAAATTGAGCCATTACAAACTGAATGCATAATTCAAAATTTGAATTCTTAAAAATAAATAAATTTTCAATTGAAACGATTCCTTTAAAGATTTTGAGATTTTTTGAAATATTTATAACTTTTCTTTAAGAACTCATTTTTCAAAACAAAAAAAAATTTGTTTTCCAGAAATCTTAAGAAAATATTTTTTAAATCTTGAAACCCTTCAAAATACTTAAAAAGCTTCAAAATTTGATTTTTGAAATCTTCAAAAATCTACATTTTTGTTTTAATGTTTTGAAATATTTTCAAATTTAACATTATTCTTGAAATTCCTTTTAAACTTCTAAATGTATTTGAAAATGATTCACATTTTTCCAAGTTTTTAGAAATAGTTGAAAAACTAACAAAAATTTTGGAGATTCCTTTTCAATAATTTTTTTAGTCTTTCAAACTGTTTAAATCTGTTTAAAGTATTCACTTTAAATTAATTTCAAAACATAAAAAATGATAAAAAATTTTCCCAAGAAATCTCACTTTTGCTTATTATTTTAAAACCTTTAAACTCCTTAAAAAGATTCAACATATAATTTGTAAATTTTAAATAATTTTTGAAATTTTTAAAAAACTTCTACATATCTTTTAAATAGATTCAGATTTTTTGAAGAATTTCTTGTAATCCTGTAAAATTACAAAATTTGCTTGGAAATCTTCCAGATACTTGTTTGAGGTTTAATAATGTACCAGAACAAAATATAAGTCTTATCTTGTACTCTACTATTCTTCCATTGGAACTTGTAAACCTGAAAATTTTTGATAATTTTTTAAACAAGAGACTCACAAACTATTACCATTTTCAAATTAAAGCTTTAAAAACTGAATAAATAATTGGGAATTTGAATCCTTGGAAATAAATTCATTTTAAAATTAAGTATTCTAAATTGAACTGAACAAAAAAAAACGAAGAAAATTAAATAATTCTTAATTGAAAAAAATCAAAATTAGAGGATTCTAAAGTTCATTTAAAACAGAATACTTTTAAAAATAAAATTGTAGAATAAACATTTTTTTATACTGGAATCCTTTAAAGTTTAATTATTATAAATTAAATAGTTTAAAATTAATCATTTTAAAATTGTAATTTGTATTTTTCAAAATAGAAAACCGATATCGTAAGGTTCACAATTTTATTGAAAATCTAGAACTCGACAATTGTAACGAGCTACTTGATCCATTTGACATTGTCGTATAATTATGAATTTGAAATTATTAAAAAATACTCAAATAATGTATAAAGCTTCAATTCGAAATCTACAATTGTTTCTATGTGAAGCGGTACAATTTTTTTGTAAGACTGCAATTTTCAACGCTTAAATATAAAAAAATTTATTTTAAACAGACATGGAACTGTTAATTCTTTACATTAAATTATTATTCAAATCGTCGTTGAATTTCAAATCTTTTTAAGTTTTACTTGTTTGAAAACTTGCCTTTGAAACTATTTAAAAAAATTGATTTGAAATTAGGCCCTAAAAACAAGAATGTTTTAAAGAAAAAGGCTTTAGAATTACAGTGCGAATTGTGCACTGAATGATTTCATACTTGAAAATGTTAAAAAATAAACTTTTCAAACTCAAAAGCATTTTAAATCCAATTCATTAAAAATTGCATACAATTGAATGATTTCATATTTGGAAGTGTTACAAATTGAAAATTTTAAACTCAAAGAATTAAAAATAAAATTCGTTAAGACTTTCATAATTTCATATGATATCAAGTTGGTGACATTTAATATGATTAGAGAGGTTTTTGTATTAAAAAAATTTTGTAATTCCTAGCAAATTAATTACTCTCATTACATTAAAAAAAATATAGCATCAAAAATGTGTTAAATGAATTTAAAGTAACCCAATTAAAAAATTTCTTAATATTCTTGTAGACAATATAAAGCAATCCTCCTGTGGAAATGATGAAAATCAACAAATAAAGGGTGTCACGGCACAACCACGTGAGTGTCATTTTTTTAAACGCGTTGTTTTGGCTTAAAAATTCTCTAAAATTCTACCGGACATTGTGGTAAAAGGATGCATCCAAATTCGAACTGGAAGAGGGCTTTTATCTCGAGAAACTGTGATCAATCAAACGAACACTTAAATCTTTGTATTCAATTACATTATGTTGTACTAAATAGTTACAAAATGCAACTAAACTAAATATTTGGAATAAAATTAGCAATTTATATATATTTCTTAAATCCATGGACTTACACGGTTTTGACAGCAATCGATTGTTGACGATTTGTATTTCGTAAACTATTAAATTAAAAAAAAATTTGTTAATCCGGATGGACTTACATGCTTCTGCCGCTACACCCTTCAAATGTTCATTTCATACTGTCCCCTTTAATTCTTTCCCACAGTCCTTCTATTTATTTATTCTACCTTTTTCCCGTTATATTTACTTTCGTTAAGAAAACAAGTGAGGATAAACAAAGCTAAAAATAACCGTAACAACTTTCTTAAATTACAAGTAAACTTCATCTTATTTACAAGTAGCTGTGAAACTGACATTTATATTGAGCAATTTTGCCCTGGTCTTTTCGCCAAGCCTTAAGATCTGGTGCATAATTATAGTTGAAAATAAGTGCAAAAAAAAAAACGAATAAAAAAATTGTTCTATAGTCTTGAATAAATTTAAGAATGAAGAGGGGGAAAATGGACCTCGATGCTCACGGCTTACGATGTGATGAATGTGTACTGCGAATTATTTAGATATAATTACATTATGACCGGAAATTTGATTTGCCTTGTCAGTATGGCATTATCGTGCAATTGAATAAATCGAAAAACTCTAGTTTAAAAAAACTAGATTCATATGCACATGAAAAGAAAGAGAATCATTCCCTAATATTCATATTAAAATGCTTTTTTAAAGCGATATGAACTTTAAACCAAAAAAAGTATGAAAGGAAAAGAACATTTTTGAATTGTTTTATGAAACTAGAGAATTTATAGTAATCCATTTTTAAAAGATAAATATTTATCTTTAATTTGTGTATTATAAAGATAAAAATAAATAAATTGATCAATTATTGGGAAAAAGTACCAAATCGGTCTTGTAAAAGTATTTTTTAGTCTACAGGTTCGTCACTAGGAAACGTTTTTTGTTGAAAATGTGTGATAGTATGATTCTGAGTGAGAATTATCTAATCTACTCTACATTGTGAAACTTTCTAAAGGAATTCAGTTCTCGGCGATTTTTAAAACTTCTTGCAACATCAGACTTTTTTCCAAAAACATGAGCATTTTGATCGTTGAAAAGATGTCATAAACTAAACTGATAAATTGTCAGTCGTAAATTAACTGGTGTTTTTACACTTTTCTCCGGAACTAAAAGACCTGCTTAATGAATGCATCCAACTATGAACACAATCAAAGCATCCAAAGTTTAATTTAATTCATAATTTGCTGAAAGATTGAACGTATTTACGCAAAATTAAATAAATAATTTGACGTTTAAAAGATTGATTTGGAGTAAATAAAAATGCCGCAGATTTAGCTGAAATCCTTTAAAGAAAGAATAGAAATTTACGAGACTAACCACATCTAACCACATCGCTAATTACTACGAGACTAATGTCGATACTCTGGGGAGGATCTAGTTAAATAAAATCAAACAATGTCAGACCATGCGTCGTGCTGCCCCCCATGTTGATAATCTATCAGCTTCGAAAATCATAGTCACAATAATCGATGCAATTACCAAACACGTGTGAGGGTGAAAATCTTGCTTCTGCTGCTCGTTGTCGCTTCATTTTCAGTCTCATCGCTAAACACCTAAAACTACAACCTACTTGGTCGCTCTACCACAATTCAAATTTCAATTTTAATCACGACAATCATATTCGCATATCCGACGTCAGGCTACACAATGGCGAATATAACGAAACCAACAATTAAAATCTAAAATAGTCAACCCTTTTTTCAGATTATAATTATTTCCAATATATTTTTTTCTATACTCATTTCCCTGCTCCACCTTTCAAGAGAAAAGCACCCTTGTTATACGTTTAATCAAATTTAATCTCCTCTCAATATTCTCGGCAATTTAAATTAAAAATAGTTTCCCAAGAAATAAAAAGTATGAAATGACTGACTTTCTTCCAACAAATTCTCATTTTACAAATAGCTTTTGAAATAATCTTTTTCTAGAATGACAAACTCGTGAAGTAAATCTCGATACATGATTCTAGGATCTAAAATGAGAAAATATTCGGCGCTTTTTTAACTAGTTGTAGTTTTTTGTTCCAACCTCACGAAGTTTCTCACCTTTGAAACTGAAAATTAAAATAAAGTAAGCATACGGGTATAAGTCTAGCAGTAGGTAAAGCCTTTTTAGCCATAGGACTAGCTATAAGCGACGGAAGAATTTACTTCGATCTGGATTAAGAACTTTCCTTTTCAAGTTCACTAAGTGGAGAACTTGTCAAAAGTCTGGCAACTAAAAATGAAAACTTTGTTTCTATTTTCGAGATCTGAACTTTGCCTCGAAATCGATTCTCCCAGAAATGCAGGTTGATTCTAATATCTCATCCGATAATTTTTAACAAGCTTTAAAAAATTATATATATGCAATTAATAGATTTTCTGTCTAAAAAAGGCAAATTATTGCATCCACTGATGGATTTATACAAATTGCCGCCAACATGAACGCAATTTTCAGCAAATTGATAATTTGGTCGACTCTCGAGCGTTGGAACTAATGCTTCACTGACGCTACGTAATTGTCAGTTCAACTTGGAAACTACGAAAATCTGTCATTTTCGTTATCTTCCAAGCACTGGATAAAAATCTTCAAAATCTCACAAATTCAATGATTAATTAGTCAAAGCTTTTAGCGTTACAATTTCTGAAAATTTGGTATATAAACTCTATTCGTTAATTAAAAAAAATAGAATTACTATTAAAATTATTGAAAGAATCGATCATGAAAAATATTTCAAAGTGCTTCGAAGATTTTTTTAAACAAAAGCTATCACGATATTGACTAAAGACTAAAACTACTACTACCATTATTTTATTTTAGTTATCGACTTGAACAAGCTTCTGGCTAATCGCTGGTCGCTCTGGAAGTTGGAAAGGGAGATCAAAATTGGATAGGAAGAAAATAAAGGAAGTTGATCTTAATTTAGGAAAACAAGTAGGTAAACGGAAAATAAGCAAATGAATTATTCTTGCCCGAAATCCAAATAAATTCATTGACATTTTTTAAAGGACCCAATACAGAACTCAAGAGCAAAACGTCATTCTGGGAAGAGATTAGGATTGAGGAAACCTGGGGAACAAATCGTCTGTCTATCTTTTAAATTCTTTTACCTGCGGAGAAATTTCGTCAATCTCTGTGATTTTGAGCTCTTCTTTTGCACAACCAACGTCAGACTGATTCACCAAGCAATCCGATTCTAGATCGACAGACTGGCTTCTCAGGTCCACAGGTTCATCCTGCCATCGTAAGGAATAAAGGAAAACGGATCGAAGGGAATTTTATAAGGAAACGTGCGACCCACGGGAATCCAGCAGAGCACCAGAAAGCCTCTTTGGCATTCGTTATATTTATGCATTCGTGGATTTACACACAGAAAAACATGATACGAATGTAAGTACAAACAATTGGCAGCGGCTCGCCGAAAAAATGCGACACCAAACACAAAACGTCGTATTCAAATATACGAGCAGGTATTATCAATTTGTTTTTTTGAGGGGATGTTTTTTTGTATTTTTTTGTAAGGGGGAGCATTTGTTTTCTTATGTACATGAATTACTAAAATAGAGACGAGTATTTGCATCCGCACACATATACAAATGTACACAAAAGACAAACGACGTTACACAGTTTAGTTAAATAGTTGGCGGTTAGTAAAGTTGGACAGAGCAATAGTGGACAGAGGCACAATCAGCACACCCATGTTATCAAAGAGAAGAGACACAGAGAGTTTATGGCAGTTTATGATTGATTATGTTATGAACCAGAATTAGAGATTTTTTTAAAATAAAAATAAAAATAAAAATGGAATAATAGTAATGATAGATACTAGTGTATCGACGTAAGCATCGATTCGGTGGCAAACGAATCGTTTTGGCGATTTTGAATCAGAGATTCAAAAGTGAAATCATTCGAGAGTGCAAGTATGGGGATGAGATTGTTAAATAAAATTGAGGAGAGGGTTTGATGAGAGGCAATAAATAATGAGATTTAAAAAATGAGGTAATAAGTAATGTTAGCCAGATGAAAATACCAGCAGGAAAGTTGTCTTGAAATTTGAAAGAGGGGATGGAATAAGGAAAAGGGTGAAAGAAAAAGTGACCAATTAGATGCAAACAAATGTGAGGGTATATCAGATGGGGAAGACTCACCCGTCGGGCTTTGCTTTGATACTTGAGTGCTTTTTTGGTGTCCTGTGTGGCCGTTTGAACATAGTCGACCGCGTGTTCGACGTGGTATTCTATGCGATCTATCATCTCACCCTGAAAAGACATGGCATGAATTATTTACGTGATTTGTTCAACGTGATTTTATTACAGGGTCGATCAGGAATCTTGAGAAAAATGTCTACTCCACTTTCCAGATCTTTTAGTCAGTGGTCTCTACCAATTGTATAGGTCACTCAGTTCCACCGTTTTCTAATTCCAGCCGTCAAAGTAAAAACGTCCCGGTTATTTAAATTTTAAGGTTCAAACACAAAAAACTAAACAATTTATCATTTCAAATTTTGACCAAAGAATCACTGAATCGATAAATATAATGTGAGACAATTTTAAACTTGCATCGTTTGAAATTATTAAAGTTTCATAGCTTAAAAGCTTTAATTTCAAGGTCTTTAAAACACCAAAATAATGTGAGAGGTTAATAAACACACACTAAAAATGGTTAAACTATTATTAGAACTTTTAATTTAAAATTGTGGAAGACTGATCAATAGAAAGTGTCTCATTTATAAATTTTCAATATACAGTTATTCAATTTGGAACATTTTAAATTAAATTATTTAACTACTAATCCTTTCAATTATAAATTAAAAAATTTCGAGCAATTTAAATTTTAAACTAAACAGCTTTTACCTTACGCTTCAATTAAAAATTGTATCTACAACGCGAAGCACTTTTAAATTAAAATGGTTAAACTCTTGAAATTTCAATCCATTTTGAATGTCGTGAATTAATAATTGTTCAACCAAGAAATTGTTCGATTTTTCAATCTAAAAATTGTTGTAATTTAAAATCTTTATATGAAAACTTGTTCTTTTAAAATGAAATCAAATTTCATCATTTTCAATGGTTAAACTGATAATTATCAGATTATACACGCTACCAGAGTTTAAATTTGTCCAACTAAGATCATACAACACACACGAAGCTTTTCTGATTACTTAATATAAAGGTTTAAAACTTATTACTTAACAATTAGACTCTTTGAAATTTTATTTAGCCTCTTAAAACCTTTGAAAATTCTCAAAAGCTTTTATTTCGAAATTTTCAAAACTCTACATTTTGTTTGAAATGTTATGAAATCCTTTCAAGATTTAAGATATTTTCGAATCTTTCGAAATAATTCAGTTTTCCTAGTTAAGATTCCACAATAATTAAAAAAATAATAATCTTAAGATCTTCCAGATTATTTTTTGACATATTTTAAAACTTTAAAAACATAAAATAAATCCTTTAAAATAAAACCTAAGCCATTTTTAATTCACCAGAAATGTTATTGTCGATATTGGGTTTTTTTTTGTTACCAGTACAAATAGATTTATACTGTACACACTTCGTAAATTAAGATACTACAAGTTTTTATCAAAAATTTAATTTTTTTCATTTCTTTAAAAGTGTGAGAAAGATTACAAATTATACTGTCATTGCAAAACTCTAAGCACAGAATTACACTCCATTCTTAAAAATTAATTTACTATTAAAAGGTTCTATTTTATCACGGATGTTCAGAAACATTTAGTAATACATTTTATTTTATTATTATCAATAGATAAAAAAATGAAAACTAAATGTAGATTCCCAGGTCGAATTTATATTCCCGGATAATTCCCGAATTTATTTTAATTCCCGGATATTCCTCGTTTAGCAGACACCATGGGTGAATTCTTTAAAAAAATCGTATTCCAAAAATTATAAATCTTTTTCTTTAAACAGAATTAAAATCGCTGATGCGCAAAATTATCTAGTTCTGTAAAAGCCTTTCTGAATGAATCTAAATTTAAACACGCTAATAAATGCATAAATAATTGACAGTTATTATTACGAGTAAGATGATTTCCTCGATAATTATTATTAAAATTTATTATTATTTTCAAATACTCTGAAATATATTAACCTCCTTTTTAAAACACTAAATTCTTTTTATATCAATTCAGATCCATATTCTATTTGAATAATTTTTTAAGGCTTGAATTTTACAAGAGCTGAATAAAGTCGGGTTGCTTTTAAATTCTAAAATGTTGCAAATTTAACACTGCAAAATTGAATATTTAACTTCACTGGGGTTGAAAAAAAATTTCGCAAATTTAAAATTAATGCCGTACAATCTGAATTAATTTAAATTTGGCAACTTTCAAAAGCTACACCTTTAATTGAAGAATATTTCAATTTGAAACTACTGAATTTTCAAGCTTTGATGTTAAAAATGGTTCAACTTGAAAAGGATTCTAATGAAAAAAGTAGTCAAATTTGGTAGGCCCTGAAATTAGAAAACTTAGTCAACCTTGAAATAAAATAAAGGGTGTTTATTTTTTACCTGACTTTCGACAAGCATAGCCATGTCCATAAACATGTCGTGGAGTTCCCTGATCGAATTTTCTAATTTAATGATGTCAGCGTGACGTGCCTCGATATCTGCAAGGGTTTGTTTCGCTTGTTGCGTTTCCATGATAATCTGAAACACACATTAGCTTTCTAAAGAAGATGAAATCGATTGCTTTCAATCCGAAAACGTTCTTCCCACTTAGCCATCGAATTACCAAACCAACTATTTAATCCGATGGTCTTATAAGCTCAATCGAAAACACACCCACAAACCAATTTTACATTACATTAAACCACGGATAATTTTATGAAAGAAAACTTTAAACAAAAAATTAAAAAAATTTTGCAAACTATATAAAAAAATAGTAATTGGATTTCTATTGATGAGAACAGAGCGAGAAATTCTAATGGTTCTCTTATCATTCATGACTCACCCCTTGCGTGAACACAGCTGGATTTCCTTGTTCCAGCATTTCCTCCAGTTCCTCGTTAGTCGTCGTTCTACCCGCTGAAAAACAATCGATTGTTAGATGATATTCAATGATTCGTCAAAATTGTCGAATAATTTGTATTCATGTGTTGTCTTTTTTTGGCTTTAAAAACGAGGGAAAATAATCTGAAAAACATTGCATTAATGAACTCAGGGATCACAGCGGTTCAGCAGTTATATTAAAAAAAAGGAATTTTTACGATAGAAGGAGATGAAAAGAGGATTTCATTTATGATTGAAAACTGATTATATCATATGAGTATCTCACAAATATCAAACAAAAGTGCCCTCTAACCTTTTCTTTGGCTAGTTTTTTCAGCCATTTTTGTGTAATAATAATGTAATAATAATGTTTAAATAGTAGGTAATCATCAATGCAAAATACTAATGGATGTTAATTAATTTAATGTAATTAATACGGAAGACACGATACGTGTTAATATATTAAAATTATGACTTATTCTACTTATATTTGCTTATAATTAAGGATTAGTCACTCTAGGATCAATGGAAGTGAAAATGCTCATGTTTGAACTTGAAAAAATGTATTTTAATCTGTACTAGGAAAAAATTCACTATTTGAATAAGCTACTTTTTCTGTTTTTGTTTCCTTAAACGTTGAAATTTGGTTCTAATGTATTTTTATCAGTTAAAATCTGTCAGATGTTCCAACAAATTGTTAATGTCAGCTAAAAAAAGATTATGAAGTAAAAAAGCAAACAGAAATTAAAAGAATATTTTTCACTTATGAAGATTATAATCCACTTCAAATTAATTATACTTTATTACAGAATCCTAACAAACACTGCTTTTTTGCATATTATTTTTAATTTACAAGATTTTGTTTCTACAACTACAAGCAACATACTTTTTCTATGATTCGCTGTTTTAAACATCTTAAAAGTATTAAAAATGAATAAAATGTTTACCTTATCATTTAAGGCAGACTCAACAGTATTTTCAATTTTTCGTTTTTCCACTTAAATTTGAATTGCATTCATAGAACCCAACAAGAAAATCCGAATATGATTGGTTTAAAGTCAATTCTTTTTGTTTAAAAAGTCTACTATTATATTATTCGTTGAGAAATAATCTTTAGTGGTTCAACGATTTTATTAAAAAGTCAGCCGTTTTGGTTGAAAATTAACATTTTTGTTAAAATTTTATATTTACGTGTTAAAAATTCAACTGGTTCGTAGAAAAATTAGTCTTTAAGGTTTAGAAATTTAACAATTTGGTTACATTTTTTTTCTTTCTTGAGTGAAAAATCTGCTTTGATTGAAAAATAAACTGTTACTTTTAAAATTCCTCTATTTTGGATGAATTTAACTATTTTCTAATTAAAATTACAATCTTTTTTGGTTTAAATATTAAATATTACATATATACTATTAAATATCAAGATTTATTATTTTAGTTGAAAATCTATTTCTTTGTTTGAAAATGTAACAATTTTGTTGAAAAATGCAACGAAAAATTCGTTTTTTTTTGGTAAAAATTTAACACTTTGATTGACAATTTTTCAACTACTTGATCAAAAAATATTTTTGGTTAAAAAATTAATGATTTTCTTAAGAATTTATCAATTTTGCATCATTTCAAATATTTTTGTTTAAAAAATTAAAATATCAACTATTACATCGGTTAAACTACTTGGTTAAAAATTGATTTTTTTACGGAAAATTCATCATTTTTTG
>NC_046662.1:75147160-75158281 GCF_010883055.1 Belonocnema kinseyi | reverse complement strand
AAATTGGGTAAAAATGATCGATTCAAGGTGTATTAGGAGAGTTTTCAAATTAAAGGTGGGGAGAATGGGCAAAAGGAGAAAAAAAAGAGATCAGGTAAAAAAGGGGACATATACTGTGATCCCTATGAACTAGAAAATCAGTCACCTGATAATATAATTTTATCAATTCCAAAACATAATTTATCTTTCACGAAAATTGAGATTATCCTTTTAACTATAATTGACCATTTAAAGGTTTTCATCTTCTAATAAAGGAAAATGACAGGTTTTGCTCGAACTGAGGAATTAAATGCACTTAGAAAGTAGTTTCAGCCAATTGAAAGACTTTTAGCCATGTCTTTGAAAAGAAAGGGGAACTTTTTTCTTTTGGAAATTTGGCAATTTGGCAATTGGGTAAATATTGTAAAATTAAGTGGCTTACTAATTTCCAGTTGTCGTTGTATCCTCCCCTTACACCGTTCCCTATAATCAGTCTGCGTCCGATTGTACTCTGTCATCACCTCGACGAATTTCCTAGACAACGTCGAGTGTTGCGTCTTACGTATCCTGAGATCCGCCGACGATTTGTTCGTGTGCTCCTCTTGCTCGATGTTTTGCTCTATTACTGCATTTCGAAAAAGGATAAGCTTACTTTTAATTCTATATTTCAAAAATTTAAGATTTTTAGTAACATTTCCTTTTTTAATTGATTTTTATTTCTTTCATTCAGAGTAGCAAAAATAGCGCGCTACGTGGGCTTATCACGCGTTTCTTATTTTGATTGTCCAATTGTTAAATTAAAATATATGCTTAAATTTGAAGTATTATAAAAGGCTACGTCTAGTCGTCCCGAAAAATTCGGAGAGTTGGAAAAGGCGATGGACTAGACGTCTTGAAAATTCTGGACGACTAGCTAAGCTCATGACAAATATTTGACTACTTCTGCCAAAATTCGGGACGACGAGACACTCCGAATATAAAATATGATATTAATAATCATAAATTAGAACAAATATTGAAATAGCTACATCAGAATTTATACCATTTGAATTTTTCCTTAAATTTTTAACTTTCATTTAAATATAAGACTTTATACCAGCAGGAATTAGAAGCAAAGAACAAAATTTGAAGTTAACGTGGGATTTTAACATTTATTTTAAAGAATTTTCTAATTAAACATTCGACATCTTCTTTAGATTTGAATGTTTATCATTAAAAATCATGAAATTGTGGACATCTTTTTGAAATAGGTATATCTTGAAGAGTTGCAATTGAAGATATTTTAATTGTTGATATGTATAATTTTAAATGATGTAGTTTTGAATTTCTTTTTTTTAATAGTTTAATTTTATTAAAATTTTTTTTTAGATGATTTTGGAAATCAAAAGTGAAGTTTTTAATTCTAAATCTTCTGAGCTGAAGCCATTTCGAATGTAAATCATAAAAATGATAGAAGTTTTAATGGTAAAACTTCAAATTTGTAAGTATAAATTGTCAAAATTAAAAACTCTTCAATTTTAAAGATATATATAAATTCTCAAATTTGAATGATTTTGGAAATAAAAACTAAAGTTTGTAATACTAAATCTTCTAAGCTGAAGAAATTTTGAATGTAAAGCATACAAATTATAGAAGTTTTAATGGTAAATTTAAAATTGGCAAAATTTGTAAATATAAATTGTCAAAATTAAAAACTGTTCAATTTTAAAGATATTTAAATGAAAATGTTCAAATCGGGATGATTTGGGAAATCAAAAGTAAAGTTTTTAATTCTAAATCTTCCAAGCTAAAGAAATGGGAAAAATATTTTAAAAAATGTAAAAAAATATAAATAAAATTGAGTAAAATACACAAATTATAGAAGTTTTAATGGTAAATGCCAAATTTGTAAATATAAATTGTGAACATTAAAAACTTTTCAATTTTAAAGATTTACAATGTAAAGTTCTATAATTTTGAAGAGTTATAATTAAAAGCTCTTTAATTTAAAGATATATAAATAAAATTTCTCAAATTTGCATGATTTTCGAAATCAAAAGTCAAGTGATTAACTCTAAATCTGCGAAATTTAAGAAATTCGTCATATAAGTCATCAAAATTACAGAATCTTAAATTGCCAACATTAAAAACTCTCAAGTTTTAATGATCTACAATTTTAGGTTCTATATAATTATGAATTTGTAAATTTAAAAACTCTTCAGTTTTAAAATATTAAAAATTTAAATTACTTTAAAGAGTTACAATTAAAAATTCCTAAATAATGAAAGCAATTTTCAAGGTTTATACCTTTAAGGTTTGTAATTGGAAGCATTTTGTTTAGTTTTCTAATTTTGAAGATTAACAATTGAATATTCTTGAATTTTAACGACATGCAATTAAAAATTTATATAATTTTGTAGATTTACAATTAAAGAGTCTTCAATATTAAAGATGCATACATACAAATTCTTAAACTTTCATGATTTTGGAAATCAAAAGTCAAGTGCTTAATTATAAATCTTTCAACTGAACAAAATTCGAATGTAAAGCATAAAAATTACAAAAATTGTAATTCTATAGCTAAAACTTGCATAATCTTTAATGTAAATTTTTTAACTTAAAACCTCCTCAAATCTAAAGATTTACAATTCAAAGTTCTACGATTTTAAATAATCACAATGGAAAAGACTTGAATTCTAAATACGTATAAATACAAATTTTCATGATATTGGAAATCAAAAGTCTAGTGTTTAATTCAAAATCTTTCAAATTGCAGAAATTTTGATAATAAAGCATCAAAATTACAGAATTTTTAATTGTAAAGCTGAAACTTAAATAATTTTTAAATGGAAAATTTCAAACTTAAAAAGTATTGACTTTTAAAGACTTACAATTTAAAGTTCTACAATTTAAAAAACTTACCATAGAAATTTTAAGGATTTGTAAATTAAAATTTTTTAATTTCAATGATTTGCAGTTTAAACTTCTCCAATTTTAAAGATGTTTAAATAAAATATCTTAAATTGTGATGATTGTGATGATTTTGAAGATCAAAAGTCAAGAATTTTCATTTCTAAATTGTCCAAAATTGATGACATTATAAAGGTCAATCATCAAAATTACACAATTTTTCATGGTAAAACTTTAAAATTGCAATTTATAAATAAATATAGGCAGAACCTAATAATAAACACATCTCCTAGACTTTGAAGAGTACAATTGAAAATTCTTGAATTTTGAAAATATAGAATTACAAATTACAAATGTTTTTTTGTTTTAAACTATTTCAATTTTGAAGACTTAAAATGGAAAATTCATGAATTTTAACGATTTTCAATGTACAATTCTCAAATATTAACTATTTTCAATAAGAAATATTTACAATTAAACAATCTTCAATATTTATGTAGTGATGCAGCTTTGAACATTTAAAATTAAAATGTATCCAATTTTACAGATTTAAAATTGCGAATTGAAGATTATATAATAATAATAATCATTTTGTATACGAACCTTTTAACTTGGCCCTAACTTTGTTCGCTGTTTTCTTAATATCAGCCATCAGATCTTCCAGTTCCATTTTGACCTCTGTAACCGAAAATAAGAAGGGAATAATTAGTTTTTTTTGCAAATATATATAATTTTTCACTTGAATCAAATATTAAAAAATTAAAAACTTCCAAGAATTAGTAGCAAAGCGTATTGCATGTTTTAGTGAAGAATATTGACGACAGAAATGTTGGATAAAATTAATAGAGAAGCGAGGTTGGTAATTATGCACTACAGTAATTAGGGCTTTTCACGTTCATTGTAAAGTGTGGCTAACTAAAGTAATGAAACAATTTCAAGCAGTCTCTGAATTTAATCATAATCAAGGGATTTTCCAGATTCATTTCCATACCTATGCTTTTACATCTGATAATTAAACGCTTCGTTCTTTCCTAGTTAATTAAAAACAACTAAATATAAGGATGAGAAAACAAATTATTTATTTGATGAATTAACTAATTCGTTAATTCCAATACTAAAAATTAGGTTTTGAGGAGTTTGATTTGAATTGTTTTTTTGGGAGAGTCTTTTTTTTCCTTTTTTCTAGATTTTATGTACTTGTTGTTTCTAAATAAGTGTTTTCTCACCATTTTAGTATCGACGAACCTCTAACCTGGAAACGATCGGTCACGCCGTGACATTCATTACCGCGAAAAGCACCTCGTGCGTCAGTCATATCCATCTACAATTTCACTCTCAAGCTTTTCAGCGAAAGCATCTGGCAATTTATGAATGGAATTTCATCTAGTGTCTTTTCCGTTCTTAAAATCCTCAACAATTTTTTAATTAAATTTTTAACACGCCCCTTTTTCTTTTTTAATTGAAAAACAAATTTATTCCAATATTTATATTCAACAACTATTATTCAAATTCATTTAAGAATCTATGGATCATTTCGTCAATTACATTGCCTTATTTTAACCCTCAAAAATGCATACGGGTCTCAAGAGGCCTGTCGGGTCACAATTTTCGAGTTACAAAGAGTTTTATATGAAGTATGCACTTGTGCATGGAAATTTCTTTAGGTGAAGTCTCAATACATAAAAACTAAGGTTTTCTGAAAATTCCATTTGTGGAGTGCTCCACAGAAACGTATATATTTTTTACTTACACAAAAAGACTAGCCGGGCCTCGTAGGCCCACTATTCATTGCAACATCAACTGTGAATACCGTGATGAAAAGAGTATTCATATCACTCATGTTTGCACGAAAAAACAGTTTTGATGAATAGATTTCAGTTTGTCATAGTTGTTGTGATAGTTGCAATGCTGGAATGCAGAAGGAATAAAAGTACAGATTATAAGTCTTTTTTATAACGCAACAAAAGGAGGCGTTGACACTCTTGACCAAATGTACCATTCATATATGGCTCAATGTAAAATGAATCAGTGGTCTCCCGCAATGTCTTTTAATTTAAAAAACGTCGCTTCAGTCGCAGCTTTTGTGATTCATCGCAATGTTACTGGAAAAAGCGAGCAACCAGTCGGTTCCACATGAAAACGTATCTTGGTAAATTTATCCGATCAACTAGTGTACCAGTAAATCAAGGCAAGAAGCAGTGTTGGCTTGAACGTTTGAGTACTTTTTATCGGCAGAACATGGATTTGGTTTTTAATAACAACGCATCATCAGAATCATCGCAGATCTCAACAGCTGAAACGAGTGCACCACCAGCAAAGAAATGCAGAATTCGATGTGCGTTGTGTCCGCCATCAAAAGATCGGAAAGTTAAGCAAGCATGTTCAGCATGCGATAAAAATGTGTGCAACAATCATTTGGCGAACACGATCAAGTGTCGAAACTGTGCAAAGCTGCCAACGTTGGACGAATCGGATAGTGAACGACTCTGAATTTTTCCAGTCCTTCTTACTATATAATATCTTTTTTCCGTCTTTTTTTCGCATTTGCGATTTTTAAAATTTTTATAATTTTAAATAATTAATTATAATTATGAACTTAATTATAATGTAATCATAAACGATTTTAGCTTGCCGTCATGTGGGTTAATAACAATAAAATTGAAATATTAGGGATGTTCATTACGTACAGTTCTCTCCAAAATAAAACAAAAGACTGATTGTTCATTGTTATATTTATTCTGTAAGAGAGACCGAAGCTTCGTAAAAAAAATGCGATTTGACTTTTAAGTGTTTATAATAATAATAATTATTTAATATTATTGCTTTATTATAAATATTTTGAAAAGGATTAAATATTTTAGAATTGCAAGGTAAAATATATAATGTAAATAATTGTAAAAGTTATTCTAGACTTCATAGTTCTAACCAAACAGTTGTATTTACAATCAAATAGTTAAACTTTTAAGTAGAACAGACGAATTTTTAACGGAATAATAACATTTTCAATCTACGAACATGAATCTTCAATCAAATGATTCAATTTTCAACCAAATAGTTGATAGATTATATATTCTCCAGCCAAAAAAACGCATTTTTTAGAATACAGTAGAATTTTCAACCAAGAATATTGATTCACAACCAAATTTTCTACAAAAAAGAACCAAAAAGACGACTTTTATATACCAAAAGTTGAATTTTCACTAAAAAAAGGCCAAGTGATTGGACTACTTTCTCCAAAATTAATTTTTCTTGTTGCCTTTCTGACTTGAACATTGACCTTGGTAAAAAATAAAACTATTTGGTTGAACATTCAAATATTTTGTAGAAAATTCGCTTTCAAAATGGAAAATGTATTTTTGATAGCAAATTAATTATTTTGATTGAATATTAAACTTATTGGTTAAAAATCCATGTATTTTGTTGAAAATTCATTTTTGGTAGAAAACTTATCTTCTTCGTTGAAAATTCAACTTTTTGCTTAAAAATTAAAGCATTTTCTTTCAAATGAGTCTGTATGAGTAGAAAATCCACATTTTGGGTGACAGTCTTTTTTCTTTATTGACTAAAAAATCTTTCTTAATTGAAAATTCGTCTTCTTGATTTGAAAATTCATCTTTTTTGGTTAAAAATGCAATTGCTTGGTTGTAAATACAGTGAAACTATTCTATAGCGCCGATTTTGGGGCTGACGGTGGCTAGGAACTAACTCATGATAGCTCGCTCCGCTTTTGTTTGTTCGCACCTGAGTGCTCGTCTGAGTGAAAACCGCAGAACCTGCGCAACGCCTGCTACACCCACATGCGTCACAGCGTCAATTCTCGGAAGGGCTATAGAAGGGAGGGCTATTGAATGTTTCCACTATAAATATGTGTTGGTTAAAGATCCAACCATTTTATTGAACATTCCTTGCTTTTTTCAGTACAACTGATTTAGAAAAATTAAAATATTCTCTTGGTCAAAATATCAACTATAAAAAGGGGCACGTGTTTCAAATTTTCAGAACAAAAATATACGTAATTTATGCCAGGCTCCTTATTCAGTTTGTACTCGTATCCACCGATGGTTGTCCCTAATGTTTTGTTATTAAGAAAAAAATCAGAAAATTTAGGTCCGCTGCGGAAGCTGGAGCACAATAAAGGAATGTGTAGGATCTCAAAAGCTTATATTATCGTCAGTGTCATAATCGATGGGTAAGTTAAGAATGCATTTTGGCGGCTTTCCAAGTAACCGAGGGAGCACGCGGTCAGATGCAATTTACTTTACCTCGAGGGTAGGATACACGGCGTGAAACAGAATTTGATCGCGCCATAACAGAGAATTAATCTTCAATATAACTGGTTCGGATTAACGGTTCATAAAATTCGAGTTCAACAAAAACGCGGGCAAAACGGTCCCATAAATCTCATCTCACAGAAAAGTCCGATATCGGGCTATAAATTAAAAGTCTTGGATTGAATTCACTAATTAAATTAAATTAAATTTCAAATAAACTAACCTTTTTTAAAAGTTAAAGTTGAAAAAATATCATTTTTATATAGAATATAATAATATAAAGTTTTGATTTACAGGGCTACCGCAAAAGTTTATTTCCGAAATTCCCTAATTTTTCCCTGATTTTCTCCTGGAACATTTTCAGATCAAAATTTAAAAATTGCAAATTTTTTATTTATTTTAAGCAAAAGGAAAAAGATTTATCTACATAAAAAGTTTCAATCAAATGGTCGAATGTTTAATAAACTAGCTAGTGAATTCGATCTCGAATGCTTTTACTTTGTTTGTATTTATATTTATACGGTGCTCATTTCACGAGCACTTTTCTTCCCGTTGGCAAATGTACTTGCTTCATCCTAGAGGAAGAATGAGTGATTTATTAAATAATAAACAAACTAAAATGTTTATTTTTATTATTTTAAAAATATAAACTTACAGGGATCATAGAACAAAAAGAGCTCAAAAAATGGAAAATTAGAGTAATTTTCTCACGAAAAAGGGGAAAATAGGGGAAAGATTAAACATTTAGTTTTATATGTCGAAAAGAACAAACAATCTTTTGATAAGAAACGTTAAATTTTTCAATAATTTTGTATGACTTCAGTAGAGAGAAGTGAAAATGCTTAAACGAATCGAATCGTTTGAGCTACAGAGGACAAGAATTTGAGGATCGAAATCCGAACTAAGTAAAGAAAAAATTTTAAAATCGGTTAATATCTTCTGTTCTCGTTTTTAAATTTACAATTAAAAATCTTTAAAATAAAAAACAATTCTGCCTTACTTAGAATTTTTTAAAATGTACAAACCCATGTTTTTTGGATTGATTCTCTTTCGTGGTGTTTATAACTTTCAAAAATCGCAACAGCAAAAATTAAATCCCAAAAACCCGGAATCACGACAAAAGTTTTTTTTCCGAAAAAGCAAAATGATAAAATGTTTTTTTGGTTACGCTGAATAAATTTCAGGTTCGACATATTCAACTTTTTCACAATGTGTACATATGACTCAATCAAAAAAACATGTTTTTGCACTTTTTTAAACAAATTCGAATTGAGCTTAAATTCATTTTTAAATTTCGTACTTTTTTATTACTATTTACTAGCTAAATCTGTAAACATAAAAAAGTTCGTCATTATTTTTGAACCAAAAGAAAATATTTTGAATTTGAAATCGTTAAATTTTAATGATTACATTTTTTTTCACTTTTGTCGAATGCCAAACTACCCCCCCCCCCACCCCCCAGCTCAAACGATTTGATTTATTTTAGCATTTTCACTACGCCCTACTCCTCAGTGCTCTTAGACTCAAATTAAAAATTGCTCATGTCAGAACATTTAATATTGCAGTTCATGAATTTGGAATATTCCATTTTTTAATCAGGTATTTAACTTTGTACATTTTAACTAAAAAGTGTTCACCTTCTAATACTTATTTAAAAAGTACTACATGTTTTGCAACTATTTCCAATTTATACTGTGTAACAACTTCTGTCTCCAGTTTTCACTTTTTCAACATGCTTAAAATGTTTCAGCTTCAAAACTTTTTAGATTATTTTTAATGGTTCAGCACTGGAAACATGTAAATTATTTATTCATGAATACTTTACTCAAGTGCTATAATCGCTTTAATTATTATCCAATAATGGCTACACTGAATAATTTCAGAGAATTTTTCGCACAATACAAATATTGTATTTTCAAATATCGTACATTTAAAGAGGAAAGGGGAAGTTTTTGAGAATAGGAAAAAAGGAGGAACTAAGAAAAAAAGGAGAAAACTGTACATCTTAAATTTACTAAGAATACAAAATTACAAAATAATATAAAAAAAACAAATTAAATACACTGACAAATAAGATAAATGAAATTTTGCATTTTAAATCGTAATTTTTCGATATAGAAAAGGGAAGGGGGAGTTCTATCACACCCTATACCTTTTCCAACTTTATAATTTTTAAATAAAAATTGTCAGAATTATTTTACTTCAAAATTTATGATCGAAGAGAATTTTCAATTCATGTATCAGATTCAAATTATGTTGACGAAAAAAGTTTTTCTGTTTAAAACAGACGTTTCAAGTATTATAAATGACCATAGGTACCATACTCTTCAATTAAATGTACCAATATTTAGGTCAATCGATTCATCTAGAATCAACGCATCTTTGCTATTCTCACTTCGACTTTTAATTATGAGAATGAGACAATTTTTACTATAAAAATCGATTTTTAATATAATATAAATGGCCATAACTTCCTTACTCTTAAAAAAATTATTGATATTATTAGTCAATCAATTCATCCCGAACCAAGGATTCTTTTATATTCTTGTAACAACTTTGAACTATGTTAATGAAAAAAGCTTTACTATGAAAAACCGACTATTTAAATGTTTTAAAGTGTTAAAAAATACGCAATAAATATTTCTAGAAATATTTCGGTCAGTTTCAAGATATTAGTGGTGCAAATAAGTCTGCGCGCACATGGGCAATTTCTTAAAACATAACCATACTTAAATTTCCAAGCCGAAAAGACCAAGTTTTTAAAATACAAATAATTGAATCCATAACCAACGTAGATTAATTTTCAACCAAGCAGTTGCATTTTTATACAGGGTGTCTAAAAAGTCCCGAGACGGTTGGATATTTCCTCAGGTAAAATATTTTTCAAAAAAGTGAAGGTCATTCCTGAAGTAAATTTCAACGAGGAATTTAATGGTGACCTTCATATTGACCTTGAAGTTGACCTTCATGTCTTTTTGAAGGTCAACTTTGTTTTTTAAAGTGGAAACATCCTTTTTTTACATCTGCAATCGTTAGAGTGGAAAATTCTACGTTCAGGTACGTACCCAAGTCATAGGTCAATTGTAACGTTCAAGGTCAGTTAGAGGTTATTTGAAATTAACAAAGTTTTCCGAGAGTTCAGTGCAATTCCTGAAGTAAATTTCAACGAGAAATTCATTGATGAGCTCTGTATCTTGGTACAATTTGGTTTCTGAGAAGCTCTTTATATGCACGGGCATTGAGATTACCATCGATGAAGAAAGGGCCTATCAATGTATCATTCAAGATATCGGCTCAAACATTAATCTTTTGTGGATATTGTGTGTGACTCTCCAACATCCAATCAGGATTTGTGTGGGACCAATATCTACAATTTTGCCTGTTAACTTCACCTTTTAAAGTGAAAGTAGATTCATCTGAAAATACTGTATTGTACAAGAAAAGAGGATCTCTATCAATTCTGTCCATCATAATTTCACAAAATTCCACCCGACGATCAGGATCGTCTTCATTGAGCTCTTGTACCAGGTGAACTTTATAAGGATAGAAATTAATGTTTTTTAAAATATGTCGCACTGTCTCAGGAGCAACATCACGCTCATCACTAGCTCGACGTAAATTAAGGTGTGGGTTTTCAATAAATGCTTGGGCTATGTTCATCTACATCTCCTCAGATCCTGCAGATTTTGGCCGACCAGTTCTCTGAAGGTCCTTGATAGATCCATTATTCATAAAGCGCCTTACAGTTCTTTCAATTGTTGATTTTGAGACAGGATTTAACCCTTCTCCATTACGAAAAGTGCGATTAAAAAGCATACGAACTTGATCATAAGATCGAATTCGATCTCCCCAACCACGCATCATTAATACAGATATCCTCTCTCGTTCCGAAAGTTTAGGTTGCGCCATAATAATCTTTTAGCGAAAGATAGTAAGTATGTACTCGTAATACGTAAATTTAGTTTCGATTCGTAATATTCGT
>NC_046662.1:75143143-75147060 GCF_010883055.1 Belonocnema kinseyi | reverse complement strand
CAATACAGAGCTCACCAATGAATTTCTCGTTGAAATTTACTTCAGGAATTACACTGACCTCTTGGAAAACTTTGTTAATTTTAAATAACCTCTAACTGACCTTGAACGTTACAATTGACCTATGACTTGGGTATGTACCTGAACGTAGAATTTTCTGCTCTAACGATTGCAGATGTAAAAAAGGAGGTTTCCATTTTAAAAAACAAAGTTGACCTTCAAAAAGACATGAAGGTCAACTTCAAGGTCAAAATTAAGGTCACCATTGAATTCCTCGTTGAAATTTACTTTAGGAATGACCTTCACTTTTTTTAAAAATATTTTACCTGAGGAAATATCCAACCGTTCCGGGGCTTTTTAGACACCCTGTATAAAGAAGAATAAAGTATCTACTAAAACAGATACATTTTTAAATAAAGAAATCGAATTTGAAAAAAATAGTTGAATTTTCTACAAAGAAAGTTTTCAGTTAAATTTTCAACACACAAGAAATGAATGCTTAACAAAATAGTTGATTTATCAACAAAAAGGGATGATTTTTTAACAAAACTGTTGAACTTTCATCAAATAATAAAATTGTTAACTGAAAGAATGTATCTAGTAAGGAGGAAATTCCCTGAATTGAAAGATTTTTGTTTAAAAAAACCCCGACTTTTCCCTGACCAATAAATATCCTGAATTTTCTTTCATTTCAAGGTTTTGCCAGACCTATGGTCATCCTAGATTTGTCAACAGAACGGGACGTTTTCTGATCTGACAAATGAGAAAAAGGAAAGTTGAAGAAAATAAAGTAAAGCTGGAGATAATAAAAGATACGCTCGATTCATTGTAGAGAAACCTGTAAAGAAGACTTTAAAAAGATTTATTAAACGAAAAAAACGTTAACTTTCCAACTTTATCCTTATAAAACATAAACACCCAAACAAGCGATTTTCGGACAAATTTACCGAGATTCTTACTTACAATTTCTTGAATTTTTCTTCTCTTTTTCTAAACTTAATCTTGTTTGTTTTAATTTACAATTTTAAGACTTGTCATTGTTTCTTTGATAAGAATTAAGAAGAAAAATACCTGGAATCATTTTAAATTTTATCGATTCATTCAGAACGCATTTTCGAATTTAGGTTTACAGAAGATGATTTTATACCACTTTGGGGAATAATTATATAAAAAATAAAATATAAAATAATATTATTTCTTATAATATAATGAAAATCAAAGAGTAGAAAATCATTTTGGCCACTTGATAAAATATTCATTTGGAAATAAACTTCCTAAGAAGGAATTTGCCTACAAATTAATGTCAGTGAAAAATACTCAAGATTCCAAAATATATAGTAACTATTTATATATTTGAAAAAGTTTTCATACAACAAAATTAAAAAAGTGGTTGACTAGGAATACAATTGATATTTGTACCAACATGACAGATTAAAGAAAGTGGCGTGCAGTTTTTTCAATAAGGAAAGTGAAAATGTGAAAATTGGCGCTGAATACGATTGTTGAAGCCATTTATGCGAAAGTCACAACACCGTTTTATCCGTGTTACGAATGCTCAAGAGCTTAAGCGTTTTTCCTGAACTCTGTCAACTGGAAACTGTGAACTCGGTTTTGAGGTCAAGAGCTCTTAGAGCTTGCATAAAAATCATTGCTATTATTTTTTTGAAATTAATTATATTCACAACTATATGTGACATATTTTACATATGACAAATATTTGTATTTCCGTTTCATTTTCCGCTAAATATGTCCAAAACTATTCTGCTTTTGACTACATTACCACAAAAATTGGATCAGTTTGGATCCTTCGTCGGTGTTCTGAAATTAAATGCCTCCTATTGACGGAAAGTCCTGAACTAATAGACAGGAAATTCGAGCAAGGATCAGATTCTCTGCGGATATGGAAACTATGAAAACCGACAATTAAATTAAATTCAGCGTTGCTACAACATTCTAATTTCGAAATTTCCCGACTTTTCCCTGATAACCTTATGCTTAGGTAAATGTATAAATTAATTGCATTTATTGTATTCTTAAATTTAATTGTGCAATAATGGAACTGGAAAAAATGTTGGTTTCTGAATATATTTTTAACACTTATAGTGACAATAGCCATACACAATCTAATAAAAGTAAACCATAAATTACGCAAGACATAGTTAAAATACATGAATTTTCAACCTAATAGTTGAGTTTCCAACTAAAAAAGATAAATTTTTAACCAAAAAATATTTTAATTTTTAATGAGAAACATTAGTTTAATCCTCAACCAAAATATATTAATTTTCACACCAAAAAGAGTAATTTTCAATAAAAGAGTTGACTTTTGAACCAAAAAAGATGTTTCAGTAGATAAAGAAAAAAATTTCAACAATATTGTGAAATTTTCAAGTCAAAAAGATGAATTTTCAGCACTTTTAAACAAAAGGATAAATTTTAAATTAAATTCATGAAACTTCAGCAACAAATACATTTTTACCAAAGTATTTCAACTTTTAACCAAGTAGTTCAAACAATGTAATAGTTGATATTTTACCAAAAAAATATTTTAATGTTTAATGAAAAATAGTTGAATTCATCCAAAACAAAAGAATTTTCAACAAAATAGTTGAATTTCCAACCCATAATAGATGGTTTTTTTTTTACCAAAAAAGACAAATTTTTAACAAAATACATAAATTTTCAACTTAAAAAGATACATTTTCAACAAAAGAAATTAATTTTCATCCAAAAATAGAATAGTAAAATTTTCAGTTCAAACACATTTTTTTCAAAGAACAAAATCGAGTTTTCAATAAAATAGTTAAATTTTCACCTAAACATGAATTTGAACTAAAATGATGAAGTTTTAACGAGATAGTTGAATTTTCAACCCAAAAGATGAATTTTCTACTAGAAAAAAAAACAAGTTTTGGACAAATTACATAGATCTTCAAGTTATAAAATATAAATTTTCAACCAAAAACATGAATTTTTAAACAAAATTAGAATACTTACATTTTCAGTAAAAAAAAAGAATTATAATCAAGTAAAATAAATTTTCAACGAAATACCATAATTAAATTTTCAAGTAAACAGTAAATGTTAAACCAAGAAGATTTTATTTCTACAAACTAAAATTCCACAAAAAATTATATAGTTAAATTTGCAGTTAAAAAAGTAAAAAGAATTTTTAAACAAATAGTTGAATCTTTAACCCAAGACATTAATTCTTTCACCAAAAATTTTCAACAAAAAACGTGATAAACCGATACATTTTCAACCGCAGATCCCGCGCAGCTCCTGTTACATCTACCTGCGGCGCGGCGTCGATTCTCGGAAGGGCAATAGAAGGGAGGGCTATTGAAGGGTGTCACTGTAGTTACCTTTTCAGTAAAAAATTACTTTTTAATCAAATAAAATAAATTTTTAACCAAACAGTTAAATATCCAAACGAAGCATTGAATTTTCTACCAAGAAAATTAAATTTCTATAAAAACGATTAAATTTTCCAACAAAATGATCGATTTTGGACAAAAAATGGAATAGTAAAATATGCAGTTAAAAAAATTAATTTCCAATACGGAGGCCATAACCTTTCCGACCCATTGTTGCATTTTTGGACGCTTCGGAGCACTTTGGCCCGGTGGAACCCACTGTTTTGCCTGTTGCGTTGAATCAGGAGTGTAATAGTGGATTCAGGTTTCATCCATGGTTATGAATCGGCGCAAAAACTCGGTCGACTTACGCGAAAATAATGCCAAATTATGCTGGGAAGTTGTCACACGAATTCGTTTTTGGTCCACTGTGAGCAAATGCGGCACCCATCGCGCGCAGACCTTCTTCATGCCCAAAACTGAATGCACGATATTGCCTACACGTTCCAATGATATGCCTACAGCATTAGCTACCTCTCTCAATTTCACTTTGGGATCATTCAA
>NC_046662.1:75124132-75143043 GCF_010883055.1 Belonocnema kinseyi | reverse complement strand
GCGTCATTTGAAGAATCAAGCTCGACGAAAATGGTTCACATTAGTGAATACTAATGCCATCTCTTAGAATTTTCAGGTACTTATCAGACTGCCTAGTATATTGATGAATCATCAACAAAAAATGAGTTTTTAACCAATTAGTTCCACTTTCAACTAAAATGTAATAGTTGATATTTCAACCAAAAAAGATGGTTGAATCTTCAACAAAAACAGATTCATTTTCGACCAAACAAAAGCTGTGATTTTTAACCAAAAACAGTGACTTTCTAACAAAAATCCTGATTGCCCGCTTTTTCATGACATTCGCTGACTTTTTCTGACCAGTTTTAAATTCCCTGACTTTCTGGAATTACCTGACATGTAGGAACCCTGAATAAATCTAAAATGGTTTAATTGAGATTATTTTCGCAAAATTCGAACAGAATTCAATTTAAATCTGACTGATTATTTTTTTCGGGATGATTTTTTTAGAAGCTAGGATTCGTACTTTATATGTGGGGCAAACGAACAAAATCCGCGGTTAAGCCTTTAAGATAAAATTGGGTCAATAACTTGCGATTGGCGTGGCGTACATTAGGTACTTGAACGTTAGTTCTTCAACCATCTCTTCACTTCTTCGCTATCTTGAAACCCCTTCTATTACAGTAGTATATATAGAGAAGAAGTAGATTCTCGAAAAAAGTAGATTTTAGAGCTTATACTTTCTTAGGAGGTGTGAATCGAGATAAAGAAAGGAAAGAAAATAATGAATGTAAGAAAGAGAGGAAGAAAAGAGTAGGAATGATTAATGTTCTGTTTTTTCTTTCATGGGATATTCTTATTCGAAATATTTTGATTTATTTATGAATTTTCAGAATCATATAATTTATTCCATTTTTTGACGGTTAGTTGCATGTCCATTCTAACATTTTTTTACCTCAAATAAAAGATTATTTAAATTAAGCTCTCTATTATAAATGCTTAAATTTTTACTTTAAAACTAAACATTTTATGGAACAAGAAAAATCTATTTCAAAATTTTTAATAAAAAATTAACTTGATTCTTCAAATAATTTTCAAGTACTTAGAATAAAATTATGTCATTTTTGATCCATTTAAAATTTGAAAAATCCATTAATATGTACGTACGGGTAAAAATACTTAAATTACAAACTTTTAAAAAGTCAAAAGATTTGCAACGAAAAATCACCCAAAAGAAAAAAACTTTCCAAATTAAAAATTATACATAGTTGAAAGTATACAAATTTTTATTTTTATTTAAGCTGCGTCTAGTCGTCCAAAAAAATTGAAGGAGACGGTCCCGAAATTTCGGGGCTAGCCAAATTAATGCAAAATAATTGACTACACATAACGCATTTCAGAACGACAAGAACCTTCGTTCTCGCCTTCGTTTTATTTAAAAGCACCCAGCACAAAAGGAACTTAATTTCCCACAAATGCTAAAATAATACAATTTTTCACTTTACCGAACCATAGGACAACAAAAAATATATGCGCAAGTTAAAATTTTTCCAAATCTTACAAAAATTTTTTATTTATTTAATTAAATTCATGTTTTAAAAGAAAGTTGCATATGTTGAACTAATAATTTCGTTTCTTTAAATCGAATGACCAGGATACATTTTGATTCATAACAACAAAGTAATGGAATGCTTCTACAATTCAATCTAAAGAAATTTCATATTGGACATTAGTCTAATTTCCACGCACCGTTACTGCCCGATTTCAGTCTACTTTCCACACACCGTCACTTCGCCCGATGTCAGTCTTAGTTTCCGCACAGCATCACTTTACCAAATGTCAGTCTAGATTTCACACACGTCACTCTGCCCGAAGTCAGTCTTGTTTCCACATACCGTCACTCTACCCGATGTCAGTATAGTTTATGCACCGTCACTCTGCCAGATGTTAGTAAAGCTTACGCACACCGTCATTTTGGCCGATGTAAGTCTAATTACCACACACCGTCACAGTGCCAGATGTTATTCTAGTTTCCGTACAACGTCATTTTTCGTATGCCGCGACTCTGCCCAACTTCAGTTCAGTTTTCAAGACGACTCTGCAACCTTACTCTACTGGAAGGTCATCATTCAGGTTTTATTCTTATTGGTGATCTCCCCAATCAAGTGGACCTAGCATCAGCAAATCTTATAAGGATTACAAACCATTTAGTTATCAATCATCCCGAGGTCTATTTTAGCTTCAACTGAAGTAACCGAATACTTCACAGTGGGACCAATATACACATTCACACTAACAAATCACGAGTAAGTCCTATTCAAAATTAATTAGAATCTACCTACAAAGAGAGTTCAGAATCTCACCGGTTTCCTTTTGTTTAAGGTTGTTGTTGACAGAGCAGCAGACACAAGGAAGTTCCAACCAGCCATCAATTCCAATTATTCAAATCGTTTTTCATTTAATTCAACGGTTTTGGGTTGAAAACAGCATTATTATGTTCAAAATTATTTCTTTTTTCTTGGTTCGTTGAAAATAATTTTTCTAACTGAAAATTTAACTATTCAATTTTTTGTTGGCTTTTTTTAGTTTAACATTGCGCTGTTTGTTTGAAAATTAAATTTTTTACTAAAAATTTTAATATTCTATTTTTAATTGAAAATTCAACTATATGTTTTGAAAATTCATTTTTAGATTCTGATCACTTAAGATGAAAGATATTAGATTCATGAGGGTTTGAACCTATCCACTTTTCGTCAATTTTCGATGTTTTCAGACTACCTGAGACAGAATTATCGATCAACCCTATTGGTTAATCCAATCAAATTTTGATTGATTTAAATAAACCAATTTTAATTCCCTAACTATTTTGATTTAAAATATATTCGCTAACAATTAAGAAGGGTTTGTAAATACCCTTTTTTTAAGAATCACTGACTCAGAAATTAGATTAATTAATCACTATATTGAAGAAATTTATTTTCGATTAACAAAAGATAGAGACTCACATAAGTTACTAAGGCTCTAAAATTTGGTAAACGACACAAAAACGAAGCTTCCGATGAAGTATGATTAAATGTTTTTTTTCACGCAGTCCTCTCACTGTATCTGCTACAGTAGTATATTTCCGAGTTTTATCCGACAGGAAACAAGAAGCTATCGGTGGAGTAACTCCCTCCTGGGAACGTGAGACATACGAACATTTGACATAGCTCTCAAATATATAGTGGAGAGTCAATTTGATCGTCTTTTCTCATCTGGACATTAAGTACCTTAAAACTTATTCTTATTGTTTTTTTGAAATTGAAGTTTTCATCTAGCTCAATCTTAAAATCCTAAACACTCAATAAAGTGTTTCTTTTTCTTACTTTGCAAGACTCAGATAAAAATAATTGAGATGAAATTTAAAATCATCTTATTACATGTATATTTAAAAATATTACTCTCTCCCCATTCGTACACTTTTCAAAAATCGATTTAAATTGGAGTCCCGAAGAAAATAAAATGCTTTCAACTTTCTCTATCCCAATTTCTAGAATTGAAAAAGGATTTTCTGCTCATGATGGATATTTTACATTTTCTTATTCAGAGCGGAAAAAGGGACAGTGAAAATTTTTTCTGAATGTCTACGTTGAGAAAGAAAGTTGCCAGTGATATCAAATGCAGTGAAATAAAATTTGTACCCTTCTTTTTTCTCTCGCACTTCGTTCCACCGGAAATTTATTCTACTCTGCGAAATTTTCGTCTTTCTACTTTATTCCGACAGGAATATTCTGTAGAGATGAAATATACATAACAGATCCATAAACATGCCGTATAACTGATTTAAATTTAAATAATGTGCATTAGTAATACGGCTATTCAAATGAATTAGAAAAAATTTTAAAAATCGAAAAAATTCGATTAATTTAAGTAAAATTAGAGTAAATTTAGAGGAATTTGAGGGAAAGAAGAAGAATTTGATGAAGTTCATAAAAATGCAATTAAATTGAAAATAGTTAACAAATATTAAAAAATATATTCAATTCAGTAAGTTTAAAATAGGTTTGGAACAATGCAAGGGAATTCAACAGAATTGTATGAAATGCCTAAGAATTATAGGTACTTTTAAGACATTAAGCTGAATTAAACAAAAGCTAAAGAAAATTATAAAAAATGTATTGAAATGAGTAGAATCTAGCGAATTTAAAAGAACTTAGAAGAATTTAGAAGGATTTAGGACAAATTAATATCAATTTAGGGTAAATTTAAAATTAATTAAAATGAATTGTAAAAAAATATCTGAAAATCTCTTCAAATATTTGAAAATCTACAAAATCTCTCACTACTTGGTAATAGGTTCTTCAAAATCGATTAAAATATTATAAACTCCCGTGAACTTCGATGGCATTTGATAAGATTTCCTGAAATTCTGGCAACTTTATGAGAACACTTTGAGAGCTTTCGAAATCCGCTGAAATCATTAAAATGTTCGGCATCTTATAATATAACCCTTAGCATTTTTTCTGAAATTCTATTAAATTCTTTACACCCGCATCAAAATTGATGTGATATCTTAAAAATGCCTTGCATTTTTTTTAAATAACCTAAAAATATTTCGAATCTTTTGAAATCCCTTTAAATTATTAAAATAAATAAAAAATTACTTTTAATCTTTTAAAAATCAATAAAATATGTTAAATCTTTTGAAATCCCTTAAAACTCTTAAAGAATTGATAGTGCCTTGGAATCTTTTAAAATAACCTCAAATAAATTAAATCCTTTTAAATCTCATTAACCCTTTGAGGGGCAGTGGGAAGGATTCTTCCCAACTTTTTGTTCGTAGCTTTTTATGGATTCCTTCTGTCGTTTTACAGTGTTTGGTATAAAAGTGTGTATCTTCAGACTCTTAGGGATTCATGTTATGTAATGGTCATGAAAAACTGTGTAAAATTGTTAATTAATAATTAGTTATAAACACTTGAAATTAACAAAACTCGTCTTTTTTTTCAAATAAGTTTGGTTATTCTTATCTACAAGTCCAAAGGTTTTACACTTTTTAAAAATTTATTTTGTACGTAGCCCCACGTAGTCCAGGCGAATTAACTTATTTCAAGGCAAAAAAAGAAAATTGTTAACAGCACTTGGACAATTGTAAATGGTAAAGTGAATAATAATAAACGTAAAAAAGAAAAATGCTTGAGCAGGGGTGTGGCGGGGTTGATTTGGGGGTGGTTAAAATGGGTGAAAATTGTATTATTGTGATTTTCGGCGAAAGTTGACGTCAGAGAGAAAACTGTTTTATAGAAAACATAGATTACAAAAAAATCTACAACTTTTGTATCCGTGACTTTTTCATATAACCTCGAAATTTCAGAGAAAAATGCGAAAAACCGTGTTTTCTTTTTTTTCGTTTTTTATTTTTTATTTCCGCAAAAATAATTTTTTTTTTTGACGAAACACAATGAAAGTATACCTTTTTAAGTTTTAAATATCTACACATTTTTTTAGATGGAAAAATCAATTTGTTTCCGAGATAATCATTTGTTCTGGTCCGGAACACTTTTTTAAAAATGAAATTTGTCCTTCAGAAAATCATCGTACAGAGTTCTTTCAGGGCTCAATTTTTCTGTTTAGACAAATACTTTCTAAAGAAATGAAAAAAATATAGTCCGTATTGGAGAAGATGCTCAAAAATGGAAAAACTCGAAAAGTGACTTTTGCAACAACCAATTTCTCACTAAATGTTGGTAATTTGTTTAAATTGTAAAATATCTTTAAAAACTGATTACTCCATTTAATTTAACTAATAAAAATACAAAAAAGACTGCATTTTATTATGTGACCAGAAGCTTCATTTTTGAACACTAACGCTATCAAAATTCAAATCGAATAATAAAGCTTTAGATGAATAGCCATTTTCAAGGAAACTATTTAGAATTTAACATTTTGTTTTCAAAAATATTTCATTTCTCAAGATTTTTACACTATGAATGTTTACAACATAATGTAAATATTAAAAATAAATAAATAAACAATACTGTGATAGTTTGGGTCTTTTTGGCAACATTTCAAATTGATATTCATGGTACGAATTTTCAGTATACTGTGTTTCTTCATGATATTTAGTAGTATGCTGCGTTACAAGGGATGAAACACAGCGATTGCCACGGGCGTGAAGTTTGCTGCCCGAGCGAAGCGAGAGCTGCCTTCACACGAGTTGCGATCGTTGTGTTACATTCCTACCTACCTACCTACCTACCTATCTACCTACCTACCTACCTACCTTTTTTATTTTGTTTTTAACGAGAAGGTCACGGGCCAATGCACCATGGCGGCGCTCTACGTCAAAAATGCTCTACGTTGAGTTGCAACTTGCTTCGAACTCTACTTCAGACTTTCTTCTTGAAGGTCGACTTACCCATCCCACCTTTAATCTAGCCGCTTTCTCCAATCTGGCAGCTGATGCATCGTCCAACTCTAGGAAGGCCTGGATGCAGCCTCTGATGCTCCTTCTTGTGAGGTTTATCTACGGGGAACTACCAATGTGTTCCCCAAGTGAAACCTCAAGTGCTTTCTGCACCTCTTCCACCTCAGTCGTTTCAACCAGGTCTTGTATTAAGACCTGCGTCCTTGGAATAAGGTGCCTAATGCCACCTTTATTTCCTAATACTCCCTTTAGAGCGTCGCCAAAGCTAACTATCCCCTCCGGTTTGGCTCTCACTTCGAGGAGAACTTCCCCTGCCTTGGTCTGTCGTATGTTCTTAATATCGACCCCAAGTTCCACGGGTTTGACAGACGTCTGGACACCCTTCAGAATGCTCGCATACGTCTGTCCAGGGGCGGGCTTGATGATAAGAGCGTCGCCGCGAGTTCTCCTTTTTTAATCTTCTACCAGCATTCAGTTTGCTGGTCACGGCAACTTTGCGAGAAGTAGCAACTTCCTCCTTCTCCTTTTTCCCCTCCTTCTCCTTTTTCTCCTCCTTCTTTCGTCTTCGTCGGCTTTCGACCTGGACAAATCCTCCTGACTCTTTTGCTTGAAAGTGTTTTTCAGGAGCTCCCTTCACAACTTTCTCCTGCTGTTTCGTAATCTCACCTTTCACCTTTTGCTTCTCTAAGAGCTTCTCGCAACTACCACTGACTTTGTCAAGCTGCTGACGGAGGTACTCATTCTCACGTAGCAGTTTTTCGTCAGCCACGGCTCTAGAATAACCGCCAACTCGTCTGACCCAGGTAGCGATTTTCTTGAAGCCTACCAGCGTCACCTCATATATCAAGTTATCTTTGACATCGCATAGATCCTTTTTTGGCTTATACGCTGTCGAAAGAATTTTCTCCAGCTTGAACACTTCTTCAGTTACTCGCTCTATGAAGTCTATACACTCTACTGCCTTCAGAGGCAACCTACCTACCTACCTACCTACCTACCTACCTACCTACCTACCTACTTACCTACCTACCTACCAACCTACCTACCTACCTACCTACCTACCTACCTACGTGTCTACTCTATAAAGTTGAAACACTGTGTTTCAGTCTGCTCTACAGGTATCGAAACTCGAAGTTTCAATAGATGTGATATGAAAAATTTCTTCGATATCGTTAAATTCCTCGGATAATTGAATTTCCGGGTTCAAGCAAAGACCTGGCTGCTCGATTTCACGTGAAATGTCTTCGTATTCATCGAAATCTTCCGAAATTTTGTCAATGTTCGAACAATCGTCCGAACAAAAAATAATGTAAAAATTAAAATAAATTTGAAAATTCGTTATTTTCCTTATTCATCTGAAGTTTAAATTAAATATACATTCATTGAAAATGGCTCATACATTTATAACTTTGACAAAAACTTTAAAATCAATTGATTTTAATTTCAAAAAATTTTAATTCGTATTTTTCCTTATTTATCTGAAGTTTCATTATTCGACGTGAATGTTGATAGCGTTAGTGTTCAGAAGTGAAGATTCTGGTGACATAATAAAATACAGTCTTTCGTATTTTTTCCGTCGAATTAAATGAAGTAATCAGTTCTTAAAGATATCTTACAATTTAAACAAATTACCAAAATTTCGTGAAAAAGTTATTGTTGCAAAAGTAACTTTTCGAGTTTTTTTTTCCATTTTTGAGCATCTTCTCCAATACGAACTATATTTTTTTCATTTCATCAGAAAGTATTTGTCTAGACAGAAAAATTGAGCCCTGAAAGAACTCTGTACGTCAAAAAAAAAGATTTTTGCGGAAATGAAAAATAAAATCGAAAAAAAAAGAAAACACAGTTTTTCGCATTTTTCTTGGACATTTCGAGGTTTTTACGTTTATTATGAGCCACTTTAACATTTCCAATGATTCAAGTTCTGTTAACAATTTTCTTTTTTCCAAATGTGTAATTCGCCTGGACTACACAACATTTTTTTTTAGAATTTTCCGCAACGAGATCAGTTTTTTTTAATTCGTCAAAATACAATAAGGTTTTTTGGTTCGTTGATTATATTTCTCACATCAGATTTTCAAAATTCAAGATGGTGAATCTAAAATGGCGACTATTCGTGACCAAATGTGCATATTTTTTCAATCGGCAGGTAACTTGCTGCACGGAAGTTTTTGGGGTTGCTGATTACTATTCTGACGTCATATTATTGAAATTCTAAATGACGGAATCAAAATGGCGATCTTTTTTACCAAATTACACGTTTTTTCTTTTTTTTTAACAATCTGACGTCAAAATCGTTATTAGCGACCTCAAAAACTTATAAGTAACAATTCATGGCGGAAAATCGCCCAAGAGAAAAATGTACCTCTCAAAGGGTTGAACAACCGACATCAATTGAAAAATCGTTGAGGTCTTTCAAAACACCCTTAAATGTTTCAAACCTTTGGAATCACTTGAAATTACTGGAATATATTTAAAATACTCTAAGATATTTCAATTACTCTCCAATCTTCCTATAAAATCCTTACACATCTTCTGAAATTTGTTGAAGCCCCTAATATCATTTCAATTCATGGAAATGTCTTGAAACATTTTTTAAACATTAGAAAATGCTCTTAAAAGCTTTTTAAAATCCCTTGAAACTTTTTAAAGCTTTCTAAAATTCATTTCAATTTTTTTTAAATACCCTAAAATCTTTAAAATACTTCGAAAACCCTTAAAATTATTGACTCTATCTATCATAAATTACTTGAAATCTTTAAAAATACCCTAAATTACTTCAAATCCTTTGCAATCTTTTGAAATCCCTTAAAAATTTTTTAAACTCTTGAAAATTCCTTGGGATTTTAAAAAATATCTTGAAATATTCAAAATCCATTGAAATCTTTTCAAATTACTGAAATCTATTAAAAATTTCTAGAAACCTTTCAAATATGCCCTAAAATATTTCAAAAATGACATAAGTTATGGTGCTTTTAAGAGAAATCCCCTGGTTTTTGCAGTTTTTTTCAAGATCCCTCACTTTTCCCTTATTTCCAGATTTTCCTTATCTGCGTTCACCTCGAGAAAGATACACAAAATGTAAATACTGCATTATTATTTTGGAATATTTTATTTTGGAAATATAAATGTTTCTTAGAATTCTGATTCTCATAGTTGTCGGTCAAAGGTACTGTCACATATTTATGTAACTGGTTTCAGGTATTCATTGTGACAAGCAATATGATAGTATCGAGGATATATTTCCGACGCGTTGCAGTTGCACATTCGCAAGGAAGATCGTGAGGAAGATTGACGAGATGCGATGCGACGAATTCTGATTGCATTGTGAACATTATTATATTTCCAGGAATATTTTTCCTGAATAAATAAGGCTCTTAGATTTTGAATTACTTTAAAGTTTGCAAACTTAATAAAGAACATACGAGTATTATAAAGTTTAGGGTAATTTATTAACCCTACAGTTTTTAAATTCAGATAAAATCGTAGAAACGCTATTGACGCTCAAAATTTTCATTTATAACCACTACTATTTACCTGCACAGATAATTAAGACCCGATTCAGCAGATGCAATTTCAAATTTCCGTTTTAACTCAACTGCATTTTTTAATTTTCCTGTCCGATTAAAGAGTCATTTTTGAAAATACCAAAGCATTGTTTATATTTAAAATGTTTCCAGTTTAAACAACAAATAATTCATTTACAAAACCAAGTTCATGCCAAACGAAAGAAAATAATTAAAATCTGACCAAAGTCTAAAAGGTAACATTAGCACTATCTATCTGAAACTATCTATCTGAAACTATCTATCTGAAACTATCCTATAAAATTAAGCTGCCGTCTCTAAATAGCCTTAACAATAATCTTCTCACATGTAATTAAATTTTCGCTAGATAGTATACAATATTGCTTGGATCACGAAACTATTTGTGATAATGTTATATTTAACATTAAACTTGGAGAAACTATGTGCCTTTTAAATACTCATTTTCTAATTTAGTTAGATTCTTTCTTAAGTGTTCTTTTAGTTACAAAAGTCTTTTAGCAATTATTAATATTTCGTGTTATTTATCAATTGAACTAATTTTCTTTTCACTGGAATTTTGAAACAGAATTTACATTCATTAGTCATTCCGAATTATCCTTAAACCATATCTGATTTCATCGTCAATTATTCAAGCTTTCAATGTGATAATCTGATAATGAACGTGAAATGTTCATTTAATTCACGATTTCATGAATAATGTCAGGTTTCTCTATAGTTTAAATATTTATTTTAATTATCATTTTTCGTAAAAGTAAACAATTTTTTTAAGAAAGATTATTTTGTTGTAAGAAAAAAAATTTGTTTCAATTTAGCAATTTCAATTTTAAAAGTCTCATTTATAAATTTTCAATTTAAAATTATTCAGTTCTGAATAATTCTAAATTATTTATTTTACCCATTGATTCTTTCAAGTGGAAATTGTATAATTTTAAACTATTTAAATTCTCAACTGGACAGATTTTAATGCAATAATTTAGAAAATGTACAACTGAAGAACTGTAATTTAAAATTATAAAATTCTCAAAATTTCAATCCTAGTCTATTTGATTTTAAATGGGTATAGTGACTTTATATCCACAAAAGATGATCAATTTTCCAATCTAAAATATTGTTTTAATTTGGACGCTTTCTATTAAAAAATTTTCCTTCTAAATTGAAGCAAAATTTGAAAAATTGTAAGGAAATAATTCTAAATTATGAATTTTTTATCCATTTTTTATAACATCGGATAAAAAATCATTTATCTATGAAAAACTGAAATTGCAAAGGGATGAATGATGCTTTAATTCAATTCACAATGGTTTAATTTAAAGCGCAACGAATTGGAAATTTTCAACTTGAAAAAAAATTTAATCTTTAATTTGGATAAAAACGCTACAGCATGTTTATCTGACGAAAGACAAAATTTATCTGACGAAAGATAAAATTTATCTGACGAATGATAAAATTCATCCGGCGAAAGATAACATTTATCTGACGCAAATATTTATTTGACATATGTGATATGTTAAACGGCTGAGTTTAGGTTCACCGAAAATACTTCCTCCATAAATTTGAAAATCATCGCAGTATTCATTTTTTAAATCGTCTCATTTTATTTAAATGATTTTCACCAAAAAATCATTCACCTGAACTTATACAATACATAGGCTGCACTTTGGTTAGTTTATACTTTATAGTGTTTACAATTTTTGAAGTTTTCATCAGGGCCGACAGAAACTAAAGGTTTGTTCATGTATTCTGTAAGTGTAGGTAAATGATTTTTTGGTTAAAATCATTTAAATAAAGTGAGCCGATTTAAAAAATGAATACCGCGAGGATTTTCAAATTTTTGGAGGAAAGGACTCCGCACTAAATGTATGGGAAAATGGCTTTCGGTGGATTTAGCTGAAACTTTGTAATTTTTAAGGTTATAAGTGCCGGATGAAATATCCGTAAAAAATCCAGAAAAATGGATAGTTTTAGCGCTATGCGGCGCTAAGCGCTCAAGATCAATGAATAAAACAAATTACAACAGATTTCGTTACAAAAGCGATGTCAACATAGAAATCACGGTTCAGATCGTGGTCTGTCATATTTTCGCCTACACCGTTGACTCATATAGCGCGCTTCTCAAAAAGATCAAATGCTAAGCGCCTAAGATTTTAATTTGACTAAATCATCACTTTTTTAAAGGCAGAAATGGTACCCAAAGTAACATTAGTAACTGGTGCGTACATTCCGATAATTACATTGTACTGTTCTCAAGAGTGCCGAACGCTAAGCGCTCCTGATCAGTGAATAGAAAGAATTACAATAGATTTAGTTACAAAAGCGATGTCAACATAGAAATCACGGTTCAGATCGTGGTCTGTCATATTTTCGCCTACACCGTTGACTCATATAGCGCGCTTCTCAAAAAGATCAAATGCTAAGCGCCTAAGATTTTAACTTGACTAATTAATCACTTCTTTAAAGGCAGAAATGGTACCCAAAGTAACATTAGTAACTAGTGCGCACATTCCGATAATATAGGTGTACCCTTGGCAAGAGGGCCGACGCTAAGCACCCATGATCAGCGAATAGAACCAATCCCAGTAGCTTTTGCGAAATATTAAACTATTTCTGGCTCTTGATTTGGGTTCGCTTGTTCACCTCTGTTAGCAGCGTCTAGAATCCTTTGTAGCAAGGAAGTTTGAGGATACTTTACATGTTGCTGCTGACGTGCATAACCCAGGAACCATAAAACCCGTTCTGAGAAGCGCGCTATATGACTCATATTGACTCATATTGTCATTGGTTTGGCTAAACATGTTACTGACCACTTCTTGATGCGTGTTTTGTATACAGACATCGCTTGTGTCGCTAAAGCTACTAGGATTGGTTCTATTCGCTGATCATGGGCGCTTAGCGTTCGACCCTCTGGCGAAGGGTACACTGTTATTATCGATGTGCGCACTAGTTACTAATGTTACTTTGGATACCATTTTTGTCTTTAAAAAATTAATTACTTAGTCAAATTAAAATCTTGGGCGCTTAGCGTTTGATCGTTTTGAGAAGCGCGCTATATGAGTCAACGGTGTAGGCGAAAATATGACAGACCACGATCTGAACCGTGATTTCTATGTTGACATCGCTTTTGTAACAAAATCTGTTGTAATTCGTTTTATTCACTGATCTTGAGTGCGGGGTACTTTTGCCGGTGAACCTAAACACAGCTGTTTGACATACACATATGTCAAATAAATATTTTCTTTAGATCAATTTTATCTTTTGTGAGATAAACGTGCTGTAGCGTTTTTATCCGATTTAAACATAAAATTTATTCGTGTGGTTTACTGTGTTCAGTTACTGTGTATAATACCCAAAATATAATTTTTTAGCATAGGCCGTACAATTTTCACTTGGAATATTTAGGGTATTTATTTAGGGTACTTAGGGTATTTTAATATCGACTTCTTTACCCACGCACATGAGCGGACGCCGTATCTCGACCCTCTCGGGTTTTTAGATTAGGACTCTACGAGTCTATGCAGCCTATTTTGACTTATGATTGATTGGTGTGATGAAAAAATAGTATGTGACACGAAGATCCTCAGTGGCACATTAACTCGCGTAATTTGCAGTACTCGGCCGAAAAAATTCCACTTAGGTTCCTTGTACCACAAATAACTATCTCGAAGTACTGAGTTTTAAATCGTATAAATAGGTAAAAAGTAACTCACTGGAATGTCTGAAGTAAACACTCAAAATAAAAAATAAATTTTACTTATGAACGTTCCAAATTAAATGATTCAAAATTTAGAGGCATAAGAAATGATAATTGTCAAATTCAAACCTTGAAAATTTAATGGTTTTCCAATATTAGTGTTTGAAGTTCAAGAATTTGAAATTAGATATGCTTGAAACTCCTTCCCCACACAATGTTTCATATTATATCTGATATGTTTTTCTTTTAAAACCACTTCCTACATAAATTTCTGGTTTTGAAGCAAATTCTTTGTCAGTTTATGATCTCAAAAAATGTATAGTCATTTCCCAGTTTTCCTGCTTTCTATATCCAGCATCCATCCCCGTTTTTACGATGAATGTAATTTGAAATGAAATGATAATTTGTGGCGAATATAATGAATTAATAAATGTAAATAAATGTATACATATGAAACAAAGTAACGTCCTCATTTGTACTTTTGTAGTACATAAATTGCACTGTTAAAAATAGTATTAATTAAAAATAACAATTTATATTAAAATTAATATTTCAAGCATTAGAAATCTTCATTAAGAAGCGTGTATATTCAATTTCATTTGCATTCACGATAATCACACAGATAATTTAATTTTATACAAAATCAAAATAATTTTAGCAGTATTTTTCAATTCTTAATTATAAAACATGATACCTTTTTCCAGTTATCCAAAAATAAAATTGGATTTAAAATCTAAATGTTTAATTATGCAAATGAACAACAGACCTAATCTACAATTAACTGTATTCACATTAAATTTCTAGCATTTAGGGCTGATTTTGAAAAAAGTTCCACACATACGTTGCACTTTAATCATAAAAAGCAATTCAACTGACGAATTCTAGATTATTATTTTAATTGCGAAAATGGGACAAGATTTAAAGAAATGAAAACACTTTGAGTTATCAGCAAGCTGCTATTATGACCTGTATATTAAAATTTAATATAACACGTATATTAAATTTCCACTACCGATTATGCAAATGACTTATATACAGTTACATAAAATTTAATACAGATTTTTCTAACGGTGTGGGTACAGAAATGATTCATTTAAAGGTTGCCATTGAAAATCTAAATTACATGGGGCATGACTTTTTGATTCATAGTGGCATCTTTTATTCGCGTTTACAGTGATAAATGGACTTTGAGATTCATGTAATCCCCACACAGCAAAGAACTTAACCGGATCTTCCGCATTCCTGGACGTCGTAAGTCTTCTGATCGTACGTCGATCAGAAAGACAAATCGCTGATTTTCTGAAATCTGTCTCTGTCAGTCAAGATTCCCGGGAAAAACACAACTTCCATAGTACGTACGAACTAGAACAAGCCAATCCCAGTGGGATACATGTACGTCAAACATCGATATTTCCCACTTCCCAATTTGCATACATTCGTATTCTCTAAAGGAAAATACACTTTTTCCACTGGGGGGTCAAAAAGTTTCTAGTGGGTGTCAAAATGACTTCCTAAAAGATTGGGCAAAAATAAAAAAAAAATATTTCAGCTCACACAACGCGGTTAAACATCAAAATCAGGAAAAAGGGTATTTTTCTCGTTAATTTCAAGCCAATATTTTTTTCCCCCGATCCTGGTAAATATTATACATTGTACTGTCTACACTATGATAACATAAAAGTGCCTAAATGAAGTATAAACCTCTCCGAGGGGCGATTCATCTAGAGTAAATTCTAAAAAAGTCGAATATTCAAATATTACAAATTATTTCTTATTCTTAGATAAGTTATTAGAGTATTCACGTTATTCATGCGCAAGGAGCATAACGCGCGGCAACGACGTTTTTATTCGTCGACTCGTCGATCCTAGCTCCTTATTTTGCTTATTACGACTATACAAAAGATAGAAAATATTTGACTAGGAGGAAAATAAAATTTTACGTGGTTTTTACTATTTGCGGTATTTTAACTTTAGTATTTGAAACATAAGATGAGTTTAATGAGTCATACTTCACAGGAACTTTTATTTTAACAGTATAAAACTTTTATCGCACATCTGAAACAGAAAAAATATTGGCCTAAAAAAGAAGAGAAAAGCCGCAATTTTTATAGATTTTTAGTATTTCTCGATAATTTGACTGTCCTCTTTCAACAAAGTTGCTCTAACTAGTACCTACGTAGTTTCGCAAACATTTAACCACGCGTACGTGTCGCATTTCAGAATAACAAAATTTTACCAAACACTTGTCCATTCATGTTCGTTAACCATTGTTATGATTCGGAAAGTGTATAATGATGATAGTGATACTAAAATGAAGTATGGTTTAGTTTAGGCGATTTAAAAATGGTGGTACTTCAGTGGAAAGTGACCCTCCTTTTAGCAGGGCCGGTCAGCCAAAACATTTCAAAATGTAGGATGCGGAAGGAAAAGCCCTGATTTGTGAAAATTGGCGACTGGGTTCCTTCACCACAACGTACCTGCCCAATCATCGCATGGCTCCTTGTGCCCTTTGCTGTTTCCCAAATTGAAGTATTTTCTCAAAGGAAAACGATTATAAGACGTAGAGGAAATAAAACAGAATGTGACGAAGCAGCTCGGAAATAGAGAAGATCGCTGGAAGAAGGTTGTAGTTTCCAAATGGGAGTCATTTGAAGGGGACATCATCGGCATTGACGAGAATTAACTCTTGCCCCTGGTATCATCACCAGTACACAAGTTTCAACTTTCACCTGGATCAGCAAAAACTGGTTGGTTTGAAAATAAAGAAAAAATGAAATTTTTCGTGATTTTCACCTTAGCTCGCGTTGTGCGAACTGAGAGAATTTTTTGTTTAGCTCAAACTTTCAGGAAGTCATTTTGGCGACCACCAGAAATTATTTAGCCCAAACTTGGAACTGCTGATTTCATATCCATACAATGAGGCTTATTGTACCTTCTGACCACCCTCATGAGGGTGGTCAGAAGAGAAAGATTTCAAACACGATTCTGCAGAATCGTGTTTTCCAATTAAAAGTGATATTTAATAGAAAAGAGTCTCTGACCTGTTTATACATTAAAACCCAGGCTATGGAATTCTCAGGTAGGAAATAAAAAGGTAATTATTGACAGGGAAGATTTAGGAAGCGCGTATTCTGAATTCTTCTCATTTGAAGGCGAGAGGAAGAAATTAGGTTAATGTGAGGTGGAAGCGTGCCAGACCTACTTTACGATCTGGCCGCAATAACTATGGAAACCAGACTTGGTCCTAACAAAGCTGTACTGGGAGTGAAAAGGAAGCAAGTTTACGTTTTAGCAGAAGATTCCATGACGGTCGATATGAAATTTCCTCTGACCAAACAGTTGCGAGGATCTACGAACTCCAAATTTCATATGCATAAAAAATAATTATTTGAAATTTACTATATGTGACTATGCAATAGATCCCACAGATCGGATCTACTGAGTTTTGACGCGTCCTTGAGTTTCTATTACCTAATATTAAAAACATAATCAGTTTTAAAATCCATAATGACAAATGTTTCAATATTAAAAGTTTAAGAAATTGTTAAATTAACTTAAATAATTTATTATATTATTATGTCTAACAGACACAAAAAATAAATAAATTACAATTTTTACCATCTGTTAATACCAATGCAAAGAATTTCTCCCCCTTCACTTGCGGTAGCGTGTTTCAAAACTTTTCTATTCGAAATAAAAAGGTACTTCGACTTTGAAATATTCAATATACTTAAAAGTAGTATCAAATTAAAAATAATTGTTATTTAAAAGCGCTAATGCAATTTCAATTCCTTTGAATTTTAAGTTATCAATTTTTAAAGTTTTTAATTTTTTATTTTTTCTAACTTTTATTCTGAAATAATTTTATTTACAGATTCCCGTATTGAAAAAAAACTCTTAAGTTTTGAAAGCGTTGAATTTTTTTTGACCACTTATTTTTATTACTATTAGTATTTTTTAAAATTATTTAGTATTATTAATGTCGAAAACATTTATTTGTAAACAATTATCGGCAATTGCTTAGTTCAAATACTTTAAATAAAATACTTTGTTTTTCAAGCTCTGTCCAGTTATACCAGACAAAAGATTTCTCTGAGTTCTACCAACTGGGATTTTTTCAAGGGGGTCATAAATTTCCCGTTTTCCGTCGAAAAAAATGGGTAGATCTTGAAAAAGGCCAAGCGATCCTGGGGCACGCTGCACCTGTGGATTGTGGAGACCCATGCATTAGGGCAGTGGTCGGCAAACTTTTTGCTTCATTTTCAGGTATGGTCAGGCTCCACCCGACTTAATTTTTTCTATTACTTTTCGGTCTATTCATGTACCTTAGTGTGAGTGAGCTTACTGCAGCAAGGGTCTTTTGTGCACAGGCATGTCAAAGTAAGGAAATTTTGAAACTTTTAATTTTTAAATTATCGATTTGAAAATAGCATTATCAGCATCTACAAATTTTTCCGATTCCAATGATATATTACTTGCCTAGAAAAGTTAAAAATTTGAAGGAGTTTAATATCAAGAAACATCAGCTTTACAGTCAATTTAATACTAAATACTTCTCAAATTTTCAACCTTTATAGAAAAATTAAATGTCTTTGGAATCGTAAAAATACGGAGATTTCAAATATATTACTTTCAAGTCACTGATTGCAAAATTAAGAATTTTTTGATGTCATATTTTTTTCCCATTTTCTAACAAAGGACCCTTGAGGAAAGGGATGGTCTGGCGAAGCTCGCAGGTACTGCCCTGAGAGTAGGTCACAGGGCAGCCAGGGCAGGCTACCCTGCCCAGGGCAAGAGCGTGCCGACCACTGCATTAGGGCAGGGCTCGCCACTTCAAGCAGGTGTTGGCTGCCACGACAAGTGCATGGCTGCCACCAATTTTTTCTGTCATTTTTTTCTTCGTTTTCCAGGAATCGAGCGAAGGGTTACGGTCACGGTAAGTTACGTCTCGTCGTCGTTCACGCCGGGGGGTCTTAACCTTTTTACTCGAATTTCCAATACATTTAATTTCCAATTTCAATTTTATTTTTAATTGAGAAAGTGAATCAAATTTACCTGCAAATTGAAGCTGTCATAAAAGTTTTAAAAAAGAGGAAAATTTTGAATGAAAATTCATTAAAAAAAAGAAAAACGACTGTCGCCAAAATCTTTATCTTCGTTCTTATCGCTCTTCATTTAAAAGTATTACAATTTTTTAATAAAGCCATTATTAAAAAATTGTAATACTTTTAAATGAAGAGCGGATTTAAGAGTTTAAACAATTCCAGTAGAGAGGCTATTTGTATCAGTGAAATTTCACTCGCAATCA
>NC_046662.1:75084841-75124032 GCF_010883055.1 Belonocnema kinseyi | reverse complement strand
TCTTTGGAAGTTTTAAAATTGAAAATTGCAATTAATACCACTAAAAACATTCTGTTATCTGTGTTTAAATGTTAATTTCTGTCTTTATTTCTAGTTCTTGCTGGCATACAATCTTTTATTAAAATGCAAGATGCAAGTTACTGAAACTCAATTGAAATTGAATTTAAATTTAAATTTAATTAAAGAGGAGGTAGATATTTTAATATTTATTCTAATGTATGATTAGTTATTATATTTAATAGCACTTTTAATTGAAACATTCATTTCATTTTGATAATTACTCCTAATAATAATTATATTCAATAATAACAATACTAAATATTCTTTTTCAATAGTATTACATAAAATTAAACTCACTGATTAAATTAAATTAAATGAGAACAAAAATGAATTGAAATTGTTCCAGTGCAATAGGACCAGAATCGTTTACAATAAATATATATAGAGAAAGAAATCTGCTTTAGAATAAAAAATACTTGTCACTGAAATCTATACTTCATATTTTAATTACAAAAATTTATTTTAATCTTTATACGTTCACCTTCTATTTAAATTGAATTTTTATAGTTCAAGTAAACTAGAATTTGAGTTGTAGAATTTGACAATTGTCCATTTATATTTTTCTTATTCTTATTATTTCATTCAAGAAATAATGAAATATGCCACATTTTTATATAAAAATATTTTTATTTACGGCAATTATTATAAAACTTGCAATAAAATATAGTAATTGCTTAATTTTTCCACCTTTCAAGCATTATATTAATTTTTCTTATTAATATTCTAACTACCTATGAATCACTAAGTATTAATAGATAAAATAGTCATATTATAGCTATAGCTTATTTCAATAAATATTTATTAAAGAAATTTGAACAATATCATCTAAACATTTTATCATTATACATTGTGTCAATTGTGTGAAATATATAAATATTATTCAATAAAACTTTTATATTTATTTTTATATTATTAAATCAAACGCTGATATATTTTTTTCTAATTGTATTTCATTTTTGGAAAGGATAATGTCTTCCAAGCCCGGCGCGGCGGGAGGTATAATGACCGTGAAGGGCTAGAAACCATTCGAACGACAAGATTTATTAGGGCCAGTTTGACCTAGTCTTTTGACTGCCATTGGCAGCCAATGCAGCCAATGGCTGCCTTTTGGTGAGCCCTGCATTAGGGTGACTCATTTTATAAGGAAAAAAAAATGTTGAATCTAAACACGCTCACTAGCCTACATTCTACTGTTTAAAAACATAAAATAAATTGGATTGATTTAGGTGTCCCTTGTTACCGTTTTACCTTTTTCATTGTTTTTATTTTCTCAATGGCCTCAAAATGTACGTATTAAATTTGTATACATATTTATTTAAGCCCGATCACATAAACTTCATTTGCATTATTTTGATGAACATTTTTAACTCATTTTTAAGGAAAATAATAATTTTATCTTATCTTTTGCAAAAAAATTTCTATAGGAATTTGACATAGTATGTGCTAATTATAAAATACAAAATAAATAAATTTAAAAAAATTACTTCTTATTGAAAATTTTGAAACAAGTAAGAAGAATGATTATTTTCCTTCAAAATGAGTTAAAAATTTTTCATGAAATTGTTTACAATGATGGTAATATAAAATAGGATAGTTTCACATCTATACAAATTTAATACATGCAATTTAAAACATTCAGAAAATAAAAAAATCAACCTACTATACTATGAATCCATCTACTATTAAAATAGATTTTAAATAATCTAATTTTATCATGATTCGACCTCAAATTAATCGATTTCAAATGTTATGAAATAAAAATTCTTTTATAATATATAGGCCTTCATTCGTACAATATAAAAGTTTAAGAAATTAAAATTTGAAACCTAACAATTATTGTGTAATTCCAGGCTAAAAGTATTCAACTGTAAATCCTATCATTAAAAGCATATATTTCAATAAGGAGACTGATATTGAATTTACATATATTTTTTTTAACAACGAAAAATGAAAAGCGACTCGCTATGCATTCAAGATTGTATATATGCACATTTTTCTTGGAGAAGTAAGAATTTGGAGATTTACAAATTAAAACTGAACAACATTAAATGATTAAGTTCTTTTTTAAAGAATTTTCCGGTTCCTTTTTGCATCTACAAAAAAATTCACCCGTTGATTCCCGATCTAATGGCTACACTTTGCTAGTGTTCTTTTTAAAGAAAGTATAATGATAACTGCATCAAGAATAACATGAGAACTTCGAGAGAGATAGAGATAGAGAGAGAGAGAGAGAGAGAGAGAGAGAGAGAGAGAGAAAGCCAGGAAATTACAACCTGTAAACATGTTGATGTGAAATCGAACATGTGGATTGTTTCTTTACCTCTTTTTTCCTTCTTTTTTTCTTTGCCAGGTTGGCGAACATCGAAGAGCCTCTGATTGATCAAAGCTGCCGAAGCAGTTACGGAAAATCTAGTTTCAGTTCTCATGATGGAACATTCAATAACGATTGCTTCGTTATATCGATCCAGCAAAATTTACATATTCTTGTCCCTTATGTAAACGTAGACTATTAAATTTCTCGGATACTGCAGACGTTCTTTTTATACTGCAGACTGAATCAATAAAAAAATTGTACACGATTTAAAAATATTTAAACATATAATAATTGTATAGATATTTTAGAATTTTCAATAATCTTAGTAATATCTTACTAAGTTTACAATAAACTTATGGAACGAACCGACATATGAATTGTGTTGATTAAATAAACGTAGATTCTTAAGGAATTTAGTACTTTAGAAAAAATGTATTAATAACAATAACAATACGTAAGTATTTAGTCTTACAAACGTACAATTGCATAATTTATTCAGGGAAAAATTTCCAGTTTACTAAACTAATATTTTTAGAGTGTTCAAAACTAACTTCACGGGTGAGAATTCCACTTTTCTAGTTAAAATTGGTATTATCTGGTTAAAAATGTAATTCATTTGTTGCAAATAATTTTTCTTGTTGAAAATACAACTGTTTTGTAAAAAAATTAGTCTTCGTTATTTTTACAATTCATCCCTTTTTGTTGAAAATTTGATCATTTTTATTTTAAAATGCACCTTTTTTTATTTAAAATTATTCCGATTTGATTGAGGATTCAACTATTTTATTAAAAATTTGTATTTTTCGTCCTTTAAAAATGAGTTTTTTATTTTGTTTAAATTTAACTTTTTAGATGAAAATTAATGTGTTTTGTTGAAAACTAATATTACGTATTAACTTTTTAATTGAAAGCTTAACTATTTGATTTTTCGTTGAAAATTCATTTTTTATTGGAAAATTCCACCACCGGGTTTAAAATTCGTATTTATTGTAGAAAATTAATTTTTCTGGTTAAAAAGTCATCTTTTTGGTCGAGAAATGTTTTTTTTAGCTTAAAATGTAACTTTTCCATTTTTTGGAAAAAGGAAAATTTCTTAGTCAAAAATTCAAATAATTGTTTGACAATTCATTAATTTCGTGAAAAATGAAACAATTTTGTTGCAATTTTTTTAGTTAAAAATTAACTTTTGTAACTGAAAGTTTAACTATGCTATTTTTGAAAATTTATCTTCTTAATTAAAAATTCATATTTTCAGTTGAAAATTTAACATTTTTATAGAAAATTCGTATATTTTTTGTTTAAAATTATTTTTATTAACTTAAAATGAAGCTATTCCATTTTTTGTGAAAAAGGGAACTATTTTGTTATACATTTTTTTTCCTTTTAGTTACAAATTAAAATTTTTGACTGAAAGTTTAGGTATTCGATTTTTAGTAGAAAATGAATCTTGTTTTGTTGAAAATCCAAATACTTGGTTAAAAATTCATTTTATTTTATTGAAAATTCTTCTTTCTAGGTAGAAATTTCATCTACTTAGTTAAAAGTTCATATTTTTAGTAGAAGATTTAACTACTATGTTGAACTTTTTTTTTTGCTGAACATTATTTTTTTAAACTTATAATGAAGCTATTCCATTTATGGTTAAAATAGTATCTTTTTTAGTTAATATATCAACTACTTCGTTGAAAAATTATGTATTTATTTATAAATTCGTCTTTTTGAGAGAAGATTAATCATCTTAGTTAAAGATTCATCGTTTTGGTTCAAATATAATTCATTTTTTATAAAATGCAATACTTTTATTAAAACAGATAGAACTTCTGCTTGACTTTCCTCTAAGTTGTAATGTCTTTAGATTTATTATTTTTATTAGAAAAATTTCCTTATGCATAAGATCTTCCAAACCCATATCCCTGAATCGTATTTCGTCATTTGTGGATTGTTCCTAAAATCTCAGTTAATATTAATGAAATCTCTGTAAATTTGGAAGGGAAATCTTTAACTTTATAATAAATATCGAAATCTTATAGCTGTAATTTCCACCCTCAAAACCATAAATATAGTCATATATTCCAACCCCTGAACCAGGTAATTTTAAAATGCATAATTCCACATCTTAATTAAAAAAGGCGAAAGAATTGCTTTTTTCCCTCGTGGGTCACTGATCCACTCAGAACATGGAGGACAAGATCTCAGTGTAGGATTAACAGCCTCTGTGAGCTCCTCCGTGCCTTCCGGCTTCCATGACGTCCATGGCATTTGTGCCCCACCTACGCCTACACACCTACCTACAGACCAACTTACACATACACCTGGAATCATGAAAAGAGAGGTATATTTGCAGCCACAGAGAGAATGATTGTGTGCGCATACATTTATACAAAACACACATAACTGCTCGCGAATCATACGCCTTCAGCTACGCCCACGTTTGTACGTACTACGTGCGTTTCGGATTAGTGACGACACATTCACGGCCTTATAAGTCGACTGAGTATTCTGGATAGAGGTAGGGTTTGAAATAGTAGTACAAGAAAAATGGGAGTGAATCTCGAACATACACGTATGCACAGTGAGTGCGTTGGCGACTTGTTCCTTCCCATCGTAAAAGGTCTTTTATTCTTTTAAAAACATTTGTACATTTAATTGTGAAGAACACACGTTCCAATTCTCCTTTTTATTTTCTATAAGACCGGTTGACAGAAACATGAGTAGAGTATTCCATTTTTTTGTTTAAAAGAGGTTTGATGAGAAAAAGAAAATTTAATTTTGACAACATTCCATTTGGAAATAATTTAAATTTTGAGAATCTAAATTAGAAATTATCTTATTAAATTAAAAAACGTTTAAGAGCGATTGCCAAACATTCGACCATTAAAAATGAGATTTAAAAAAAAACTTTTCAAGTCATCTAAAATAGATTTCTCAGGGTTGTGGCAAATCCCAATTTCGAAAATTCTTCACTTTTTTCTAATAATTTTTTCATATTCCCTGACAGTTCTAAATTTTTCTTTTAGGCGTAAAAACAAGCTTGTTCTTCTATAGGTCTTAGGTCATCAATAAATATGACAAATTTTTTTTTCCTAAATTTATTTTAAACAGTTTCAGTGACAACAGGCACACAGAATTTTATAAGGAGTTATCCAAACCTTGCGTCAGACATACATGAAATATATTATTTTCAACTAACTACTTCAGTTTCCAAATTAAAACGACACGCTTTAAACTAAAAATAAAGGAATTGCATTTTCAGTTAAAACAATTAATTTTCAACTAACTACACGGAAAAAACAGTATTGCCGCTCAAAATATAACTTCGAAACGTAAACGTCTTGTCTCTTGCAACTCCAGAGAAGACACCACCACTCTATGTATCCGGAAGATGGTCTCACAATACATACCCGCTTCCGCGCTGTCATTGGCTATACGGAACATGTGACCATCAGTGGTTGGGGTTGGGGAAGTTGCGATAGACGAGTTTCTTGGATTGCAATAAACGAGATTTACAATAAACGAGAGTTGCAATAAACGAGGTTTGATGTATACTGATTTGTCGCGGGCCTAATACACTGCTTCGCTTACACGTGCGACTCTAACCTTAAAATGGAAGGGAAGCGTCATTTGCTCGAGGTGTTTTTTTGTTGTTGCTAAAAGCTTCTTCGTATCGCAACTTTTTTGTCAGATCTCCACGTTTTTAGATCTTCTGAACCAGAAAAACAGCTTTTCGCGAATGTGTGTGTGTGTGCATATATTTTTATTTTGTAGCACCACGACATTCGAAAGAATTTGCATATCACGGATTATCACGTCAACAAACTTGTATCCTTCGTGGGGCAATATGACGTTTGGCAATACTTGTATAGTTGTTACGCCTATACTGGTACAGTTGTAAGGACCATCCAGTAATCTTGGTGCAAGAATTATACTTTCTAGTTCTGGGGATAAAAATATTGTTCTCTCAGTTTATATAATAATTTCTCAACTAAAAAAAAAACTAATTTTCAACCAAATAATTACATTTTCAAACAAATAAATAAATTTGTAACTAAAATTAAGAATATTCCACACAGAAAAATTAAATTTTAAACCAAATAGTGACATTTTCAGCCAAAAGATGATTTTTTTATAAAAAAGATAAAGTATTAAGAACATACATAAATTATAAAATAAAAAATATAAACTTTTCACCAAGCAGATTAAATTTCGATAAAAAATATCGACTTTCCACAAAAAATGGAATACAGTGAAACCCTTTAATAGCCCTCCATTCTATAGCGCTTCCGAGAATTGACGACGCATCACAAGTAGGTATAACTGAGCTGTGCGGGGTGCACGGGGTCTGCGGTTGTCACTCAGGCGAGCATTCAGGCGTGCACATACAAAAGAGGAGTGGGCTATAATGAGTTAGTTCCCACCCACCGTTAGCCCCAAAATCGGCGGCATAGAAATTAAATTTTCAAATAAAGAAATGACTTATTAATCAGGAAATAGTTGAATTTTTAACTCAAAAAATGAATTTTTTATAAAAAAGACATATTTTCAACAATAAATCTGAATTTTCAACTGAAAAAAACGAATTTTCATCCAAAGATATTAATGTTTAGGCCATGGCTATGGTTACCGAAATTTCGATACAAATATCCGTATTTTTCCGGTACAAATAAAACTGAGAAAGAGGCTATTTGTATCGAAATTTCAGCGAAAATAGCCAGATTTTTCGGTACATGGAGACACTACCTTATTTTTAACCAAAAATATGATGTTTCAATTAATGAGATCACTTTTCTACCTAAAAGACGAATTTTCAACAACAAAAAATTAATTGTTACCTAAAACAGATAAATTTTCAATTTAAAGTAAAATAGATAATTTGTTTAGTAGAAAAATGAACTTTAAACGAAATTTGAAGGATCTACTCTTAAAAGTAACCTGCTCATGCATAGTTTCCTCTAAATTTTCAATAAAATACATGAATTTTCAACCAAATAGATAAATTTGCAACTATGAAAAATCAACTCGAAACTATACAAGATCAATTTGTAACTATGAAAGATTAATTTTCAGTTAAAACAAATTTTGAACTAAAAAATATAATTTTCAACAAAATTGTTCAAAAAGAGTTTTCATTTAAAAAGATGGATTATCAATCAAAAATGAAACTGTTGTTTCCGGTGTTCGGATTTCGCAAATATTTACTTAAAACTAAGTCTAAATTGAAATGTCTATCAAAATCACTAGGGAGGAAAGTTGAAATTACTGTTTTCAAAATGGCAAGTGCGCTAAAAGTCACAAGTTCTTCAATATGAAAAGATATAAAAGTTTGAATGCTTTAAAACTTGAAATTTCAAGTGCTACAAGATTACAATAGTTTGAGAATTTGTATTGTACAAACCACAAAATTGCTAAATCTTAGTATAATATGTAATATAATTTAAAGATGGGTCTAAATTACATGTAGCCTAACATTAATTTTCCTAACTAAAAATCAACAAAGGTAAATTCCAAAATCTAGAAGGAAATATTTTTGAAATAATTTTTATTTCAATCAGAGAATTTTTTATTAAAGTTTGCAAAGTGATAATTTAAATAGGAGTGGGTAAAGGAATGACATATTGGTCATATAACTTAGTATGAAATTATAAAATTCCATGTGGGAACAAACCACACAAACATTTTTTTCTTTTATTTAAACTATATGTTTTAAATATTACGACAATCGTGATGCCTCCAGAAGCGATGGCTGATAACGAATGAATATTGTCCTCGAACATGCACACAAGTGTATATTGTAAAGCCTGTTGCATCAGTCTAACACAAAACGAACCTTACGTCCAAAGTTTCCAAACTCCCTTATTTTGTTCTATTGTTGCAATTTTTTATCTTCACTACTTAAGAATAAACAAAAAAAGCGAAATCGAAATTTAAATTTCACTCTAAAAAAAGTATTTCTATAAGATTACTTTTGTGTATTCATACTTCACAGCTAAAAATGATCTCAAAACAGGGAAAATAGGGTGTTTTTTCACTAAAATAGGGGAAAACTAGGGAAATAAATGATTTTTAATTAAATTATTGTAGGTACCGCATGAAATTTAACATAAAAACTCGAAAAGATAAATTTTCTACAAAAAAGTTAATTTTCAACCAAATAGTTGAATTTTCAATCAAACAAGATTTTCCACAAGTTTGTGCAGACCGTGTTGACAGCGCCACATACGTGTTCTGGACAATATATCCTTGGTCCCGAATTGTTTCCCCGATATTTTTCTACAAGGGAAATTTAACAATACTATATTTTCATGTTTTAGGAGATTGCAAAAATCTCTTGTCAAAAACTGTTCTTCTTTGTTGTAATTTGTTCTCTTTTGGAGGGATTAAGATGATTTTAGGTGGAATTTCAAGGAAGAGACAAATGCCAAGAAATATGACAATGGGGCTTCGAAAAGTGTTCAAGTACCTCTGCATACGAGTCTCAAATGCTCAGCTGACCTAATCTTACTTTTCTCTACCAGGCTAAGTACACGACGAGGCTTTGTGTGATTGTGCTTACATCGCTGGATCACGAATAGAGGAAATTGTGGAACGAGGAGAACAAGGAGGCAGGAAAGAGAGTGACACTGTAAGAGCATGGCTTAATAGAAGATAGGAATTTCAATTTCAATGAAATTAACATTTTTTGTACACCTATATACGCAAATGATTCGCATATTTGCATTCATTTGAAGATTTAATTTCTCCCATTCGCTTTTATTATATCTCTCTTGGAATCTTTGTAATTTATGAAAAGATAGGTCCAGTTGGCCCAAATAAACGAACTAATAAGTGTTCATAATACTTGAAATTAGAATGATTCAGGTTGAAAAACGGTTCATCACTGAAAGTACCAAATTTCTTTAACAAAATATTCTTTAAAAAGGAGAAATGAGGTGAATAGGGGGAAACATTCTAAAGCCTGAGTTTAATTAATTCTCCCTGATTAAAAAGTTTTAGAAGACAGTTGAATTTTTAACCTGAAAAGGTAAATTTCCAACAAAAATATCATTTTAACCAAAAAAGATGAATTTTCAATCCAAACGGTGAATGTTCTATCACAATAGACAAATGTTCAACAGAACAGTTCTTTTTTCCGCCAAAAAAGATAACTTTCTAAGAAGATAGTTGATTTTTCAACAAATTATTTACATTTTTAACGAAATAAGAATAGAATTTTCAACCAAAAGAGATGAATTCTGAACATGAAATATAATAGTACAAATTTTAACTGAAAATAATGAACTTTCAGAAAAAAAATTTCTCATTGGATTTCAGTATGAAGTATCTTGAAAAAAGAGGAATTCTCTAAATAAGGGCGAAAGAGGAGAATAGAGGAAAGAGTGTAAGTCTGAGTTTAATTAATATTCTCCAATTAAAAAGCTTTTCAAATTGAAATATGACTTAAGAAAAGAAACAGAAAACGAGATAAACAGTAATAACTGAGCATGAAAGTGATCTCTCTCGTTAATCAGGAGGTGTTGTAGCCGAAAGTAATAGACGATAACAGGGTAGTCCCACTAAAAGCTCGTTTACACGTTCACGAGTTGCGCTGCATGTTCTTCTCGTGAATGCGCAGGTACGAGGCGAAGCGGTAATCGTCGATAAAAACAGGAAAGAAAATAACGAGTATGATCGTAAAACTCGTAATTCCGGATTCAATATAAAAGGGGTGTAATAATCACGTGGATAGGGTGGGCGTATCCGTATTCGAATGGATAACAGAAGTTTTGTCAATGTGCCAGATCTTCAAATTGGAATCAGGGCAAGAATATAAAATTTCGCGATTAAAATACACTCGACGACGAAACAAGAAAACTTATCCAATAAAGGAAAACCCTGATAGCCTCGTATCTCGATTAATCAAAAGCAACAACCGAAACTCAACGCGAAAGTTAGAAAGAATTTGCTGGATATCTTTTTTTTATCATAAGTCGATATTAATATGAAGGATTATATTGAAGATCGGATTTTAAATTGTAATTCGAAAGAAATAGAGCGTGAAATTGCTCTCCAAGTTTTTTATTTTCAAAAATTTTTATTTCATTACACATTTAATACATAGACTTGCATTTATGAAGATAAGATAAAACTCTATTGATGTATTCGGGGCTGAAAATCAAGATAAAATTGCGAGAACAAATTTTACAAGTAATGTTCAGACAAATTGTAATTTTGGATTGCAAGCTAAATATACCTTTGCCCTAAGATTCTAAAATGCTCTCTAAACAGAATGAAAAGAATGATATGGAAATAATATGCAGGAATAAATTCTATTAAATAATATTAATGTAGGTAATATATTTAACGGAACATGAAACGCTCCAAAATGCTAACCATATAAATAAAAATATTGCTATTTCAAAAAAACAGACTAAGTTTTAATCAAAAAGATGAATTTTCAATTAAGAAGATTAATTTTCTACTAAAAACACGATTTTTCGACCAAATACATGAATTATCAACCAAATAATTGAACTTTCTATTAAAAAAGATGAATTTTTAACATAAAATGGAATAGTTAAATATTTACCAAAACCATTAATTAAAAAAAAGGATTTTCAAACAAAGAAATGAATATATTGAACAAAATAGATAAATCCTCAACCAATCAGCTTATTAATTTTCAATAAAACAATTGCAATTTTAACTAAAAAGGATGGAATTCCTACTAAAAGAGATGAATTTTTTATAAAATGGATGAATTTTCCACTAAAAACGATGTATTTTGAACAAAAAAGGGAATAGTAACATTTTCAGTTGAAAAATTCTTTTTAAACAAAGAGAAGAAATTTTCAACTAAATAGTTAATTTTTCAACCAATAAAATGAATTTTTAATTGGGTAGTAAAATTTCAACAAAATAGTTGGATTTTCTACAAAATAGAGGAATTTTTAATAAAATAGTTTAATGTTTAAACAAAAAAACTATTTTTTCCGAAGACAGTTGAATTTTTAATCAAAGGAGTTGAGTTTTCCACCACAAAAGAGGAATTTTCAATCTGAAAGCTTGGAATTAAAACAAATTAAAACTATGAATACGGGTTCACGAAATTATAAATTGTTCACTTTCAAACGCTATTAAATACAAATGTACTAACTAGGAGGCTATATCCTATGTGGCTGCAATTATGTTTTTTAATTGCAGTAAAATATTGATTTTTTAACCAGTTCAAATTCAGAGAGGGAAAACTACATTTAATGTTAATTTCCATTTTCTCAAACAATAACCGTTGCAGTTTATTGGTCGTAGTGAAAAATCATCTTTAGGACAAAAACATTGTGAAGTAGAAAACATCGCAGTCTACTGGCATGAGGCCTCTTCAATCTTATTTTAAGAGGTTCAATCACTTTTAAACCAGGTTTCACATTCATGAAGCATTTCAAGTGTTGCAAATTAATTATTATAGTATACACAATTTTACAGAGATTTATTTCATTTATTTCCAATTATATTTTTGTAGAAAATAAAATTCTATTACGGTACTTACATATTCTAGAAAATATTGTTCTTGATATTGATAGCATGGTACATGCACCTGCTGTTAAAAGTGTCATACCTAAAGTAATTCCAAAAGGAACCACAGGTATGATCCAGCCATTAGACGTATATGGATTTTGAGTTTGGAAAATTTTGTAAAACGTTTTTCGGATGATGTTTTATTACATAATTATGATATAAATCTCCACTTAAGAAACAATATTATTAAACTTTAATCTTTTGTTCATCATCAAGTTTTCTCTACAAGATTTAAAAACTTTTTTCAGTACTCATGATATAAAAATGGTTATGTAGACAGAAAGAAACAAGATTTTGACAATCCCGTGAATTGTAAATTGTGAATTGCATAAAAAATTTCTAGCACGATCGCCATATTTGTAATAAATATGAATAATAATATCAGGTAGAATATATTTAGGTACCGTGAAACAATTTTTGTCTACAAAATATTTACTCCACGAATGAAATTGGAGATACCTCATGACTGTAGACTGCATTGTTTTCTATTTCTACAATGTTTTCTGCCCTAAAGACAATTTTTCAATACGACGATTAACTAAAACTGTTACAATTGTTCAAGAAAATAAAAATTGATATGGAGTACTCTCTTCAAATCTATGTATGTTAGCCACAGGGGGCAGTTAATTCCTGTTTAAGGGATGGTAGTTAAAAAATCAATGTTTTACTGCAATTTAAAATTATAATTTCAGTCTCAAGAAAATTTATACTGCCTTTTAATTGATTCATTTTACTGAAAATTATATTTCTTAAGTAATTATTCGAAAACTTTTAAAGGTGATTTCACCCGCTAAATATGAATTTGGGCACGTAGAAAAAAGCCTTGCTTTTTACTGCTCTATAAGATATACTTTTGAACGATAAAATAGGAGAGGGCATTTGGGTAGCCTTCCTAGTAACTATGAAGCTTTAACAAGAAAATATTCAATTTTTAATGTTCGGAATTAAAACGTTACAATTTTTTGAAAGTAAGAATAGCGAAATTCTGAGAAAAACGGAAAAATGAAATTTAGTAGAACTTTTCTTAAAAAATTCACAAAAATCGCATTTTCTGAAAAAAAGTGGAAAAAGTCGCATGATTCGATCCCTGCATGGATTTACAATAAATCCTGCTCATAACAAGTGGCTTTTTTCTTCAATAAACAATATTAACTTCATTCTCCCGTTAGAAATACCAATTCAACTTCCAGGATTCCAGATTCCATAAAACCATTTCCCTCGAAGCATCCCACTCCCATCAATCAGTTTATCCATTTCGTGTCGCTTTTCCGACATTATCCGAATGCTTCCACATTTTCCAAGTGTTGTCTCAGCTTCAGTGAAGGGAGGACTGAGAAGGTGGTAAGAGGTCATGTACGATGTCATGGCTTAAGGTAGGACAGGGTAGGGTAGTAGGAAGGACAGAAAAAGGAACAAGGTGGATTTAAAGCTAGGTAGGTGGAAGACGGTGAAGTGAACAAAATAAGAGAGATTCAAGGTATAAGAGAAAGAAGAAAAATAAGATAAGAAAGAGGAAAAAGCGTTGGCTGGCCGGGTGAGAGCAAGGTGCAACCCTCCAAGCCCTCCTAGATGGTAGCTGGGAGGATGAGGGTGTTAGTAGCTAGCAGTCGCCGAGGTGGCTGGCTGGGATCAATAGCGAAAGAGAAACCGTTGAGCCAACTATTTAGCCAGTCATTCGGCTAGCCAGTCGGTCGCCACCAAGCCCGGCGAATGCCCAAGGTCGCGGAAGCGATGCGAAATCCAATATTCACGATCTGGCATGCATTCCATGCACGTTTACTATTTTCTCCGATGATGAAACAGGGGCTGTAACTATCTCTTGATTCCAACAAGAGGATTGAAGAGGACACTCAAATCTCAGAAAAATCCCTCTCGTTTCCCAATTTCTTGTCTGCCATTTAAAGTTTAAACAGGGCAAAATAAATTATTATCGTGAATCATTAAAAAAGGTTGAATGTAAAATCTATACATCGACCCCCTAAACTTATTTCCGAAGTCTCGGATACGAGACTAACTTTTTTCTGAAAAGTTCAGTAAAGATTCTAAATTCCACGAAGACAGAAAAATGTGTGATATTTAATTGATGAATTCGCAAATTTGAGGACCTGAAACTCTAACTCTATGTACCAAATTTCCTCATTTTTCCCGAACTTATTTTACATTTTCCCTGACCACTAATACTTTTCCGTCTAAGATCCTCGATAATTGAACTAAAATAATGTTAAATTTAAATTTGTTCTTCTCAAGACTGCCACAGCCTAATATACTTTTAAAAAAGTGACCTATTTAAACCAACTTTTTTCTCAAAAGAAAGCAATTTCTAACAAAAAAGTGAATAACTTACATTAATTTATGTGGCTAATGTTTTTTCTTGAATTTAAAAGAAATCAAAAGATTTCCATTCATAAGACTTCAAAACAATTCAGGTTAAATTAAAAAGAATTCTAATTAATTGGGAAAAATAAAAAAATTCGATTGATTTCTGTAAGATTGAAGTAAATTTACAGGAATTTAAGGCAGACGAGAAAAATTCAAGTGAATTAAAAAGAATTTAAAAATATGAAAAAATCCAATGAATTCAGTAAGTTTAAAATAATTTTAGAAAAATTCAAGGGAATTCAAAACGTTTAATAAAATGCCTAAGAATCCATACAATTTATTAAAATCGAGTAAATTTAAAATAATTAAAAAATATTAAACAAATTCAAAAGAATTATAAAATATTTAATTATAGTAAGCAAATTCAAGAGAATAAGAAAGAATTCAAGATAAATTCATATGAATTCAGGGTGAATTTCAAAGGAATGCAAATCCATTTTTTTTAAATTTGAAAATCTTTTCTAATATTTGAAATCCTACGAAACCCATCACTTCTTCCATATCTTCCGTCACTCTAGAACATTGTTTACCCTCAAATATTTCATAATCCGGAATGCAATTAAATTACAGGAATGAATTGAAAATTTCTTGGAATCTTGTAAAATACCCTAAATATTTTCAACCAGTGGCGCACATTGAAATTTTTGCTGAGGGAGCGAAGCTCCTTTCTTCAAGGGATCTTCAATTTTACGAACAAAAAAAAATAAGAAAAAAACAAGACCCTTGTGAAACATTCTTTTTTTTTGTACACATTATTCTTATTATTCGAAACTCTTCTAGCTCTAAAGCTCAAAAGTCTCCCCGGGCTAGGGGGGCCCCCTCACCATCTGTTCCCGTCGAATAGACGCCACTGTTTTTAACCCTTTAAAAACCCTTGGAATTTTTTTAATCTCTTGAAAATTCTTTGAAAATTTTAAAAATATTCTAAAACCATTCGAATTCTTTGGAAACAGTTCAAATAATTGAAATCTATTAAAAACGCTCTAAGATATTTAAAATCCTTTGAAATGTTTTGAAATCCCTCGAAATTTTTTAAAGCTTTAAAAAATTCCTCTGAATCCTTAAAATACCCTAAAATATTTCAGAATTTGAAATCCCATGAAACCACTTAAATGAACGTAAAATCCCCTGAAATCTTTTAAAATATTCTAAATTCATTGAAATTCCTTCTAATGATTAAAATGAACTGCAAATTCTATGGAACGTTCAAAAATATCCTTAAATCTTGGAAAAAGTTAAATCTTTGTAATAAAATGCCGTGAAATTACATGATATTTGATTATATGTCCTGAAATTCTGATAGTCATTAAAATACCTTAACAGCTCTTAAAATCCTTTAAAATCATTTTAATACTCGAAAATAAAATAAAGTCCTATAAAATAATTCCATATCTTCCGAAATTCTAGACAATTCTTTAAAATCGTATGACAATTTTTTTAAATTTCTTAAAATCATTTAAATCCTTCAAAATTATTTCAAAATGTTTCAATCACTTGAAAATGCCTGAGAATCTTTTAAAATATCCTAAAATATTTTTAATCATTTGAAACTTTTGAAAGCTCTTTAAAATTCATTGTTTGTTTTAAGAATACAGTGAAACCCTTCAAAAGCCACCCCTTCTATAGCCCTCCCAAAAATTGACGCCGCTCCGCAGGTGGGTGTAACAGGAAGTGCACGGGGTCTGCGGTTATCACTCAGGCGTGAACAAAAAAAAGCGGAGCGGGCTCTGATGAAGTAGTTCCCACCCACCGTTAGCCCCAATATCGGCGCTATACCTTTAAAATCTTTTCAAATGTCTTAAAATGATTAAAATATATTTAAAAATATTTGGAATCTATTAAAATATCATAAAAGAGTTACAAATAATTCACGAATTAAAATTCAGAAATAGGTATAGACCACAATTCAACAGTTGTTAACCCATGGCTTAATTTATTGAATGAAAAGTGATAAAGTGATCTTTTCACTTAAGAAAGTGACTAAAAAGTGATTTGAGAAATAAAATGACTGATAGTGACAGCCCTAATTATTTTTAACAGTTACTTAAAAGTGATTCTTACAAAAATGCCTCCATTTTTTCAATTTATTTTAAAATCCCTGATTTTCTCTGACCAGCAAAATTCCCTGACTTTTCCCTGATTTCAGGTTTTCCTTGATCTGTGGCCACCCTGGTCGAAGATTTAGTTCTTAACTCCTCCCGAAAAATCGCCATTCATGTAATGATTTTGTTTGCAATTTCCACCTCGAAAGTAAGACCGAGAATAATATTGACGCAAGCGCACTGTAAAACACATCTATTTTCCTAATCAACGCAATGGACGCGCATGTGCACTTTACAGATAAGTAACTTTCCACACGAGAAAAATAAAGATATTCTTAAAAATTGAAAAATTATACACCAATTTTGTTGAAAGCCACTATACGGGATCTGGAATTTGGCGAAAAAGTGCAAAAAGTTGCTAAATAATATTCAGGAACGGTTGTTGCAAAAAAATAGATTTTCGCACTCATCTACGTTTTTGCAATTGCTTCGCTCGTGTGCTAAACTCCGGTTTATGCTTCAAGTTTCATAAATTAATAGTCAATTAATAGACAATCGCCTATTTTACGCACTTGCATCCAAAATAGTTATGAGTAACTAGCTTCGGGGAGATAGTCGGAGAATTCTGAAAGATTTGTTGTCGGAAAGGATTTGAAATTCTCATATAAAGGTAAATCTCTTCTTCATTGGCGACGTATTAAAATCTATTCACGACCCACACCGTGTGGGTGCATAGAAGAAATGGAGGTTTAAGCATCGGCAGCGTAATCCACCACAGGGTGGAAAAGTAGATAGGATGGAGTGGTATGAGATGACAATGTGATCCTATATACCTTCGAGCTTCTACGATATCAGGATTATTACGCACGTTTCAAACTCCTACGTCCTTTAATTCCATGATTCTGTGTAGGTGGTCGTGTATCTACGCCTATCGACAATTCGATTAAATTCACAGAGAACATCGGATCCGAATATTCGAACGATTAGCGAAAGTAGGTATCTGATACATTCAACAAATTGTCTTCAAAACTGCATTTGAGCTCATTTTTAACCCAAAGATTGGTCAAAAGTGACTACTGTGCATTAATAATGTGACGAAAACTCTTTTGAATTCAAAAAAGTTAGATTCCTACTGTTTTAAACAATTAAAATTCAATTCAAAAGAATTCAAATAGATGGGAAAGCATTTTTTAAATCCAAAAAATTTCATTGATTTCAGTAAAATTGGGATGAGTTTAGAGGAGTTCAAGGAATATTATCAGAATTCGGGATGAATTAACAAGAATTCAGGATGAATTTGAAGTGAATTAAAATAAATCTTTGATTTGAAAAAAATTTTGAAAATATAAAACCTTTCGAAATTTTAGGCACTTCTTTACAATCACATCGAAATATTTTCAAATCCCTTAAAATTATTAACACGTTTGGAAATCCCTCAAAATACTTATAATCTCTTGAGAATACCTTGGAATATTTTTAAATACCTTAAAATATATTATTATTATTGTTATTATTGTTATTATTATTATTACACCATTAATCCATTTCCCTTTTGGGGTAGGCGTGACTCACTCGATTGGGAAGGGAGTAATGTGAGGAAGGGGTTATAGAATTTTTAAATTGATCTAGAATTCTCGTGTCATTTATATAAATAGCAAGTTCGTTCGACAACACTGCTCTAACCCAGTTTGCTGATCAATCTCTCTAGCAATCACCCCAAGTGAAGAGCCCCACAAAGTCGACATGTGAGGTTCCCCACTTAATATTTGGAAATTGCAATAAATTACTAAAATCAATTGAAAATTCCTTAGGACACTTAAACCTATTTAAAATTTGTTAGAATATTTTAAAATACCCTAAAATATTTCAAAACAATTCAAGAAAATTTAGGAATTTGTATAGACTTGAATTCAATATAGTGGTTAACCCATGGGTTCATTTGCTGAAAGAAAAGTGACTTTATCTTGAAAAAATGAATAAAAAGCGGTCTGAAAAAAGTGACTGTGTGGCAGCCCAGCTTATTTTAAAAGTTACTTAAGTGCTAATTACAGGAATTCGCTGACGCTAAACTTTGTTTCAAAATCCCTGACTTTTCCCTGATTTCTAGATTTTCCCTGGTGACCTGACTGCATTATAATAAAATCATGTAAGTTGATTTGGAAATACATGTGCGCTAATAAAGTACGGATTCGTTGTCTAAAAATTATAGGCGAACTCTTGATCCTTTACCTCATCTTACGCGTCATCTACGACTGATGGCTTATCAGACAATTTATTCGTATTACGGTGCGACCAACTGTTGCTGATTCGCCGACCGCGTCCGGTGAGCCCCAATTAGCCGACCTGATCCCTTCTCACCCTTTCTTCCTTTCCATTTCCCTCAAACCCTTTTTCATCCACTCTGCTCTGCTTTTTTCTATAATCTATATACTGACTACTCCTAAGCCAAACTCGTGAGACATAACGCCTAAGAAGCCTCAATAATACCATTTTTTCACTGCCCACAAATTCAGTACTGACAATTGAAAGGGAACAAACTGTCAGAGCCTAATTCACATTTTCACGATTTTACAGAAGAGACAAAAATCATCCTCACAAATAGAATTTTTAATTTAAAAAAATGAGAAAGTGCTTTTGTGATAAATCAATGCTGAATTGAATCATAAAAAGTTTAATTGAAAAATTGTATTAGGTTCCAAAGGAGGATGTTTTTCCATTTGGGACGGTAATAAAAAATCCAATTTTCAATTTTTAAAAAGTAAGAATTGAATATCTAGCTATTGAGTTGCTGAATTAATGCAAGAAGGTTTCATAAAAAATAGTATTAAGTTTTGAGAAAATGCAGGTGGAAGTTTTGTGTCGTTCGAGGGTTGTACATGCACAGAGAGATTTGAGCGCAAATTCAAAGTTAGACCATTATAACAAGTTGGTTTGAAACAAAAGCATGGTCCTCTTTACCTCAAATTTAAAGGGAAATTCCATTTGTGCCAATAGACATCCTTTTGACGACAATTCTCGGAGTGACGTTTACAGAAATGAGGTTTTCTAGGTAATAGTGTAAGGTAAAAAACTATGTTTTTTTCGAAATCAGGAAGGAGTGAAAAAATAGCCTTTTTAACTGAAATCAAAAAGTTCTAATAATATATTTTTTAAATTATATATTCAAACCCCGAACCCTTAAAGGATTTTTTGCACTTTCATGTATTTTAGTCTCGTCGTCTTGAAATTTGGGATGAGTAGTCAAATATTTTTGAGAAGCTTGGCTAGTCCCAAAATTTTACGGGGTGACAAAACGCTGCCTTTGTCATTTATTTTAGGTAACCAATAACTTTAGCAAGCTTTTTTATCATAAAATACATCAAAATAAAAAATTTCGTTTGAAGGTACAGGGGGCGCTGAAGACATAACATTTTTTAGTGTCATCCGAGGTGTCATCATCACTTTTCAGTACCACTAATAAAATAAAACTTTTCCATCTACTGCAGATTTCAAAACGAAAAAATACGTATTTTCGACCCACCCTACTAGACAATCACCATAAATCTTTGATGAAAAAGTTTATTTTTCCCCAAGAAGCAAAAGTAGGCCGTTAGTACTTCGGTTATGTCGTTGTTGAAATAATACTACTTGAGAAGAGCAAAAGATCCTATGAATCCTTCGAATGAACTGGATAAAATGACGTAAGGAGGGTGGATAAGAGCAAGTCGTTGACAAAAGTGAAGCAATTCTGGTGAACGTCCGGCGCAAGGAGATACGAAACGCTCTAAGACGTATCGTATTTATGATTAGGGGCTGGTTTGTCCACCCTCAAATTCTCTCTGTCTCTACAGAAAAGAATCTAACATGAAGTATTGAACATTTTATATTTTTAATCAAGGTTGCTACAGAATCCCCATTTCGAAATTCCCTGCATTTTTTCTGACCTATTTTTCATTTTCCCTGGCCTTTATAAATTTTTCTTTCAAAGATAAAAACCATCTTACACCTAAGAGATCAAGAATGTTAATACAAAAAAAGGTTTGTTTCTAAATTTATTTTAAAGACTTTTAGTGTCAACCGTCATACATAATTTTAGAAAGGGTCACCAGAAGGGGTCATCCAAAAATTACGTGAGACGATTTGAGAAGAGAGGATTTTGATAAAACCTTACTTTTTTTTATTACATACATTACAACTTCTTTATAAGAGGTTTGCATTTTCAACACAAAAGATGAATTTTATACTAAATAGTAGTTTATTTTTTAACCAAAGAGATGAATTTTTAAACGAAGACACGAATTTTCAACAAAATAGTGAAATTTTCATACAAAAAGATGAAATTTCCACCATAAAAGATCTTTTTTTTTTTAAATACACAAATTTTCTACTAAAAAGATCAATTTTTCACCAAAAATAAAATAGAGAAATTTTTAATTAAAAGAATAGTTTCAATAAAAAAAAAAAAGTGAAATTTTCATAAAAAAAGATTAATTTTCTACCATAAAAAACAACATTTTTATGAATGTAGACTAATTTACTACTAAAAAAGATCAATTTTCCACCAAAAATAGAATAGTGAAATTTGTAGTTAAAACAAAATTTCAGCAAAATAGTGAAATATTCTACGAAAAAGATGAAGTTTCTATTATAAAAGATGAATTTTTAACAAACTATACGATGCTTCAACTAAAAAAGATCAAGTTTCTATTAAAAATAGAACAGTGAAATTTGTAGTTAAAAAATAAATTGTAAAAAATTCAAAGAAAAAATTTTAACTGAAAAGATGAAGTCAAAAAAGATACAAGAATTTTCAACCAAAAAGATTAATTGTTCTATCCAAAAATATCAAATTTCAACAAGATACATGAATTTTGGACCAATTATTTGAATTTGGAACAAAAATGTAAATTTTTAATAGAGTTGTGCAGTAATTTTGTTTAAATTTATGTGCAAATTTGAAGCCTCTTGGAATATTTTATTTTTTTTAAACAAAGAAATCTAACTGTACATAAAATCGGCTTTATGTTCTCAGATTATTACCATTTTAAAAATTAAAATTACTCGTTGTTCTCCCAAAAAGGGGGTTGTTTTCGTTTAAAAAATTGTTATAATCTGAGGAAATCAAGGCGGTCAGGTGTACACTTAAGTTTTTTTCTATTTCGAAAATTGAAATGGGGATTCATTCTCGAGTATTAATATTTAAATTAAAATAATATTATTAATATATAAATATATAAAAAATATTATATAGTTTAATTTCACAAAACAGATAGAATAAGGAAGCAAGTTGCAATGGATTAGGATATAATAAACAAAATAAGGAGCGAGGATCGACGAGTCTCGACGAGTTTCAGTGCTCCGAAATGTATAAAATCAATTAGGTATGTAACGCAGAATAACTTGAATAAATGAAGAGGCTTGTGGAATAGTAAAAATACAGACTAATAAATGGCGAGACAAGAACGAGTGCCGCATCTCTGCGCGTGTACTCGTAGTAGTTACGAGTAAATTTTTCTGTAAATTTAATCTATTCACGGCATTTATACCATTAATCCTCTAGTAACTCATCTAGGAATAAGGAATAATTTTAAAGAGTCGAAAATATTCGACTTTTTCGGAGTTTACTCGAGAGTGAATCGCCCTTCGCGAAAAACTCAATGTTGCAAGCGTGTATAAATTTGCACGGAAAATTCTAATCATCCACAGCACACATTTAATTAAAAAAATAGAAGAGATAATCTTTGGGATAAAAAAAATAATTTCAATAAACACTGAAATACGTGAATAAAGAAATATTAATTTTCACACAAAAAATTAATTTTCTACCCTAAAAAAAATCGACTAACACCAGGAAATTGATGAAATGGCTGTTGTTGTTACTTAATTATCGTTCTTTTAAAACAACGTTTTACACCCAAGCCACCCTTGATTTCAATCTGGAAGTAATTTCACACAAAGGAAGTGCGTGTCGTGTCTCTGACACGTAAAAAGTTGACATTTCTCGAAGGGAGAAAAAAGCCCCTTTTTCTTTTTTCTGCTGATTAGGCTAAGTCAATATTGAGCCATGATGCACGCTTCAGCGATTGATACTCACTATCTGTTTTAATACCACACACGTTACTTCCACTCTCCCTCCTCCTATCATATTGAAACGATCGGATTTATCACTCTCCATGGGGATTCAGAAATATCTATAGACCTGCCAACTGTGTCACGAAACATAGGGTGAAAAGGTAACAGTGAAATGTGTGAAATGTGACTGTGTTATGGAAAAAGACAAATTAGAGCTTATCAGAAAATATTGACTGAATAAAACTCGACCTTTTGTTATTTTGAGATTTAATTGCAAATAAACAAGTAAGTTTTATCAAAATATTTCGAAAGGTTCTTCCTTATATTATTTTAGAATTAGGACAACGATAGTGAAAGTCACCAGTGTGTGTGTATTTTCCGAAAAGAGTCGGCCGTGACACAGTGGATTTTTGGTTTTTGTCCAGAGCGGTTCGATATATTTTTTACAATTATTTGAGATTCATTTATTCACTGATCAATCTATAGTAAAGTTCCGATTAATTTGGAAGAACTGTGGGGTGCGTAAATAACGATTATTCAATGCGAAATAACGAAAATAAGGTGTCGAGGTTATCTGGAAAGTTTATGTTGAAATTAGTGCCATTAAAAATTTTTAAGACTTCTCCTGGACATTTTTCCCAATCGGGTTTATCTGAAACAATGCCATATAGAAATTTGGTAATGTGGATGCGCAGACAACTGCGGGCGTCTATTCATGAATTATTTGAATAAAATTAATAGGCTGTCCTCTTTAGCAGCAATGGGAAAACGATATCTAAGTTGTATCTTTTATTTATTTAAGCCTAAAATTAAATTTAAATGTTAATACTTTTTTAAAAATCCCAATTTAAAAGTTCATTTGAAATTTCCATTTAAAAAATGGTTTAATGAAATTAATGAGAAGGAAAATGGTTTTAAAAAACATATAGTGCAGGTCAATGTGTCTTTATTTTTGCGTCGATTGAATGCTTAGCTGTTATTATGCAAAAATTTGGCAAGAAACTGGCATCCCTTATTTGCTGAAAAGCACCGAAATAATGCGGTTAGAGTAAATAGTTCAACTTTAAGAATCTCCTGTATTGTCAAATTTGCGAGGTTCTGGCAAAGGTAGTCTTTCCGACTCTTGAACAAGTTTAAATAAAGTGTTTTATTCGAGACTTTTAATTAGTATTTAATTTAAAGTCAGTATTTATTTTGACCATTCAAATCTTTTAGTTACATTCTTAAAATCTGTGTTTCCTTCTCTTTCGGTTTTGTTAAGCGATTTTCCCAACTCAATCGTATTCTGGTGTACTTTTTTTATAAACATACATTTATACACTTATTAAGTGAAATAATTATGAGGATTAAATTCTTATTTTATGTTTCGTATGTGATTTTTTTATGCTAAAAGATCATTTTTAAAGTTTTAAAAGTTTTTTCTTTAAGTTTGCAGTAACTTTCTTAATTTTTCTGGAAAACATACAGAAATTTTTGGTAAATTTCAAGATATTTTGGGTAGGTTTAAGGTACTTTTCAAGAATTCAATTTCCAAAGTTAGAGACCACATCTCTACCTTATTCTCTAAGTTTCTACACTCAGTCAAAGTCTATTGTATATGGATTCTAAGTAAAAGAAATTCTAAATTTATTTAAATTTTATTTTATTTCAATTTTATAATGCTTTTGTTTTAAAACTGAATAATTTATATTTGAATTCTTCAATAGTTTACAATTTTCTTACAAAGTGAAATTTTAAAAGTTGAATAAATTAACTTCAATAAATTAATAACGTAACTTAGTAGTATAAGTTAAACCTTCTAAATTAAAGTATAATCATCATGACAATTGAAAAAGTTAGAAATCGATAAGCGAAATGTAATCAGAAAAGTTGATAGTTGAAGCTTGTATGGATTCGAAATGAGTTGTTACAAAAATAGGTAGTACCCGAGAGTTTATTATTTTTATCTTAAATTTCACCCCCCCTCCCCCACACCCCCCACACACAGTATACAAAAATAAATAACTTGAAACTGAATTGTTTGAAATAGAGAGCCTTGAACAGTTAAAATTTCAGACGACTAAATTTAAACTTTGAACGTAACAATTGTAATTATTCTATTTTGAAGTTATTTAATTTTTAAGTAAAATTGTTCAATTAAATAATTAAATTTATAAATTGAAAAAATAAAAATGTAACAGGATCTCTCTTCTCAACTCATCCAGATTGAGGGGTCAATCGGCGAACCACTCAGATTCCAGGATTGCTATGGGAAATAAGATTAGAACTTTATCGAGGTAATTTATCTAAGAATGTCTAGCCTGGGGCAGAGGGCAAAGCTCACATTAAGGAAATCCGTTCTCTGACTCTCCGTCTGCGAGGAGTTGTATATTTGTAAAATAAAAAACAGCCCTTGAGGTAAGGTTATCTTGCTACACAGCTAACTGACTCATAAAAACGAAAATTTTTGATTAAATCACACCTTTTTGAGTAGCAGAAAAAAGCAAAAAATTCACACTAAGGGAAATATCAGACATGAACTTTCTTCTAGATTTCACATTACATACCCACAAGTTGATATAATTCTGCATAAACAGAAAGATTTTAATTCACGTTTGCTAATAGAATATAATTATGAATAAAGGTTGAAAGTCTTTCTACGCCAGTACACGTCAGGAATCTTATCCATATTGAATTTTGGGGTTGGATTTGGTTGAATTAGTGATATTTCTGGAATCAATCATTGAATTTTGATTAAACTTGGCGATATTAGAGGTAAAATTATATGTTTAAAAAAATAATACTCAGAAATAAAATTTCAAAATTTCGCCCAGAATAACGTAACTAAAATTATTTTTGTTTTACACTTTTTCAACTTCAATTTCATCCGCAGGAATGTGTGGAATAAAAAATTGTAGAATCGTAATGAAATAATTATTATAAATAAATTATATTAACAAATACTAAAAATGATCGGTTGTTCATTTGTAAAGGATATTTCGGTATTAATATGACTTGGTTTTATTGACAAAGTAATACTTAATCTATATTTAGTCTCCCGATGGTATTTTTTCACGAAAAATTGAATTCAAAATTTGGTTTAATTTCCAGGTAAAATAAAAAATAGGATTTCACTTCTAATAGCTTTAATTTTCATAACATTAATCAGTGAGCATCCATTAATCACGTAGGATTTCGCGGCGGAGGGGGTCCGGAAAAGCTTACGAATACTTACTTAGGAGAGGAGGGGAGTCCAAAGAATTTCTTGCGTAAGTGACCTCTTTTTTTTGAAATTCTTTAAAAGTTCTTTTAATAAACTTTGAAAATGACATTAAATTCCATACCATTTCTATAGTTCTTAGAAATAATTTATAATCTCTTAAAATATGTTGAAATACTTTCAAATCTTTGAAATTAAATTTTTTTTGAAATCCCTAGAAATCTCTTTTACAGTGTAAATAATTGATATCGACGTGTCCAAATGACAAGGTTCCATCTCGGGAGAACCAAATAAAAAGGTTCCCTACTTCAGAGGACGTTGGTGTTCCCAATACTATTTATATAGGACTTTTAAGCTTCCGTGTTTCGCCACCCGAGATGGCACCTTTTTATTTCATTCTACCGAGATAGCACCTCGTCATTTGGACACGTCGATATATTCTTGATATACTGAGTATGAAATTACCAATTTTACGTAAGGGGGGTGGGGGGTGAAAACATTCTTACGAATCGTTGCAGTAGGGTGGGAGTGTGTCTAAAATTTCCATAATCATCCTTGCATAATGAATGGATTTTCCCTTCTACTTTTCAGAAATATCGATAATTAAAAAAAAATTAAATTTTTTAAATGTTTTTTTTTCTATGATTTCCTCAAGTTTTATTAAAATCGAAAGACCTCTTGTAGTTCATGATATTCTTGACGTGTACTGGCCCTCTTCTAAATTTGTTAACTTTATTTTATTTTTATATATTTATTTAAATAAATTTGAGTTTCTAGAAATGTGTTAAAAGAAAATAGTAACGAAAAAAGAACGTGAAACTCAATTGTATTGACTCGAGCGCAGAAAACATAACACCACAGTAGTGTAAGCCGAGCAAGTCAGGCAGTGAAAAACTTGCTGATTGGTCAGACAAAGTTTTAATAAGTTCAGTTTCCAGTCTACAAAATTTATAAATAATTTAAATTTCTGAAATGTTTGAAGTTTCGAATATTTATTTACTTTTGCACTACCGATTTATCAATACTCAACCAATTTTCCAAGTTTCTAGGTTTTACCCTTACAAGGCTTCAGAGGGGCAAAGTTTGCTTCCGGAGGAACAGAAACCTGAAAAAGTGAAACTCAGTCAAAGCGAAATTCTTCTGATTGCATTCCTACTTTCGGATGATGAAGTAAAAAAGAAACCAAGTTGAAAACTCTTGGGAGAAAACTTCACGTACAAGTCAGGTTATACTATAAGCAAATTTTTCTTGCAATTAGAATGGCACCTATTTTTAAACAAGCGAATTTTCTATCTAAAGAGGATTTACTTTCGTACATTTTCTTCCTGGATTAGTCAGGTTTACAAATTTAAAATGAATTACTTTTGAACTTTCAAATTAGGGATTTTTATATTTTTAATTGAACAGTTGTATACGGTTTGCAGGGAAATTGTATAAATTAGAAGATTGTAATAAAGAAAAATAATAAGGAATTTTTTTTATATTTACAAATGGGTACGAAAACATTTTCGAAGAAGAAAGTCGTCATTAAATTAACATCGTATTCACGAATTTAGTCGCACTATAAGCGTGACGCCCGGACAAAATATGTATCGTCACGCAATAACGATTTTAGCAGGGTGATCCTTTCGTGACTCTAAGAGCTTGATATACACTATAGCAATGTAATAGTTTCTTTGCTAAGAACTCAAGAGTGCATTACCGAGTAAAAGAAGAAAAATTGAAATTCAAGCATCATTTGAATGTACAATTCCCAATCGCTTTACAGGAACAGATCACACCCTAAAATGCTCTAAAAGCAAGGGTAAAGAGGTGATTTTTCAAGACAATAGGAAAATAATAGGTGAATAAGTTCTTTTAAATAAAATTAATGTATGTAGCTACCATATTTATAAGAGTCAACGAACTTTAATAAAATTTTTAACCATAAGAGGTGAATTCTGCACCAAAATTGATAATAAGAGACTTTTCAAATAAAAATAATTAACTTTCAATCTAATGGGACGAATTTTCTATTTAAATAATAAATTTTTTTATTTGATCGAAAAGACTAATTTTCAACCAAAAAATATGAAATTTCCGAATTTTCCGAACAAAAAAGATGACTTTCCAACAAAATAGTTGAAGGGTGGCAGTACATAACTAGTTAACCAAAATTTCTCCAAAAATATATTTACCGCATACAAAATTATTTAAAAAATCAAATAGACATTGCGTTAAAATAATTTGTTCAAATTTTCTTTTTTTTTATATATTCATCAGAAAAAAATTAATTTAAATTTTAGTTCAAATTCTATCTTATGATTTGAGCGTTGTAGTTATTGTTTCCCTTCCCTTCAGCATTGATAGTTTAACGGTGGAAAAGCAAAAGGAGCTGACAATTTTTCTAGAACGAGGTTTCTACTATAAAATTCTCCAAAATTTAAATACACATCGTTTTAAAAGGATTTTTTCGAAATCGTATTTTCAATGGTATCAATGGCTTAAAGTTACATTTTTATATACACTAAAAATAAAGACTTTTGTGATCAAACTATTTTTTAAGAAATTCATGGAATCCATGGTATCTCAATATTCTTATGGTTCAATGACAAAAAATATAAATTTCATCATTTATCACTGCTTAAAAGCAAAAACTTGTTTGCATGTTCTTCAACTTAATATCTCGGGGATGAGTCAGAATTAAACAAAAAATAAAAAACATCATTTTCGTAATTATTTTAAGAAGCTTTTTTTAAATTATGAAATTCTAAACTCAAAACTAAAATTTAATTCTCTCGAAACTGACTACCTTTTTATCAAACTTTTTCTTACTGTATTCAATAACTCAACAACTCGGAGACGGATTATAACTTTATTTTTAATTAATTATTTAATTTTTTATATCAGTCTAAATTCTACCGAAAGCCGATTTTTGAAACTTGTGAAATTTGAACCTTAAAATTCTTGAACAATTTTCTCTGAATGGACTAAAATTTTCTGATCATTTGTTTTTTACCCGTATTCAGAAACTAAATGTTTCGGCAGTAAGTTTTAGTTTCCATTAAAACTGACGATTTTATATTTTTCATCACAATCCGCAGCCAAGTCTGTTCCAATTTGTGGCCAATGTCTCTTTGAGATTATTAAGTAACACATTTATTTCCTCGAAACTCGCTAGCATTTTCTTAGCAATATTTGTTAGGCTTGAATTAGCAGCGCGTCATCTCTAAAGTAGATTTTTGTTTTATCTTTAAGTGGTGAATTCTGCTAAAAAAATATGATAGTGGAGTTTCAAAAATAAAAATTAAACGAAGTTTAAAAGAAATGAATGTTCAATCTACGAGGACGAATTATCGATCGAAAAAGAAGAATATACTACAAAAAATCTGCCCGCCTTGCGGGCACATTCTCATCGCGCGCTATGCGCGCGGCTCGCTTCGCTCGCAAGTTTGAGCGCGCCTGGGGCGCGCGACGGTTGAATCTTGCGCTTCGCGCTCGGATATTTATTCTTTGCATTTGGAATGCTTGAAAAAAACTTTATCAAAAAGATGTCTTTTAGATGGCAGTATTTATATGCGTCTTCATATTCTGAATTGTCTACTTAATTAAGTATAGTCAAAGATTAAGTTTCGCAAAGGTCTGTATGATTTGAGGTACACATTCTCATCGTGACACTCGCGCTGCGCGCTCGATGTCCGACAGACATTTGTAAACAGGTTTTGTTGAATTTTTTTTCTCGTGACTTTCGTCGTTTTCCACACATTTTTTTTTAATTTATTTTTTTTCAACGTTATTCTTCACGAATAAAACAAAAAGTACGTGTCATATCAAGAAGTGATTCTTAACGAAATTGTAGATCTTTTTTGGGATAAGCATTTTTGTTCATTCAACTTTTTTCGTATCCTACATAGTTTGTCCATAAAATGGAAATTTTTATTTTCCATTATTTTTTGTGCACAGAAAGTTTGAATTTTCGATTTTTGAAGAAAATCCAAAAATTGGTTATGATAATCTTGTTGGGTTTTCAAAAAGAAATGTTTTTCTTCTCTTGACTTTTTTTCATATCGTGCGTATTTCGGCTTCAAATTTTGATTTTCGGTTGATTAAAAAATGTTTGAAAACGCTATAACTCTGAGAATTTTCTTTTTATCAAAAAAAAGTCATTAGGATAAATTGTTTGTTCTTTTTAATACCATAAATATGCGCAAATAGAATTTTTAAATTCAGAAAAAAGTGGTCTCAAAAATTTTTAAATGCGCTCACTTTTTGAATTTTTATAAAAAATAGCTGGTTCACGAACTCGTCCTTTCTTTTAGGACCTAAAAAAAGTGTGCCAAAGATGAATTTGATTCGTTCATTTTTTCGAGAGATATCGTGTTTACGGACGGGCAGACGAAACGTGGAGAAACGTGGAGATCAGTTGAAAAAGTGTGATGTCAAATTTCCGACAATTTTAATACTTTCTGAATCATAAATGATGAAAATGTAAAAAGTGGATTTTTTTACAAGCAGAGATGAATTGTGAACCAAAGGCATAACAGTAGATTTTTCAATTACAAAATATTAACTTTTTACCAAAGATAGTTTGGATTTTCTTATTGTTTTTTATTAATTCAGTTCTCAGTTAAGCGAAAAACGAGAATAAGGGTAATTTTCTAGGAAACAGGGAAAAGAGTGTGAAACCTGTAGCAAGCATGTAAGTTGTCTCTAATTTTCCTATTTTCTAATCAAATTTTTCTGTAATCAAAATCTGTTCGGAGGAATTCGTTCGCACGTTCCACGTGATAAATAAAAATACGGCGTAAAATTCCAGTCGAAAAGGTTTTCCAATAGTTGTATAGAGGTCGCGAAACTGGCTTGGTTCCGCGTCATAAATATTGAAATATTTTCTTTTACTGTTGCATCTAGTCGAATTGAAGGACAATAAAATTCGATGTGCGTCTGACTACCCGGTAGTATAAATAAACGGGAGTCGTGGTGTCGCCTATATATGATTTCTTTTTTCTAGCCCCGGATATCGGCCAATATACTCGTCGACCACCAGTGAGATATAGATATGTATTCCTTTCAGGGTTGTAGCAAAGAAGAAGAATGAAGGGTTGGGAAGAAGAGGGGAATCGATAAGAGACTCCACAAGGGCGAAAAGCCGCACAATATGGCCGACGAACAAAAGTCTTCTTTTCTTCCTCATTTTCAAATATCATTTTTACCTCCTGGCACAGAAATTGCTTTTTTATTGTGCGAAATTTCAATATTAAAAAAGAACTCTAGCTTCCAACGTCGGGGTGGCCTCTCAAGACTAAAGAGAAAATTTCTAGTCATTCTTCGGTTTTGAAAACTTACCCCGATTAATCAAATTTTCCAACTCAAACCTTGTTGAAAATTAAACATTCAAAGTTGAACCATTTCAAAAATTTTAATATTGCATGGTAACCGTTTTAATCCAGGAAAAAAATCCCCGTCATTTCCCGTTGTGCAAAAAATTTTCACGGTCACTGAAATGAGAAAATTCGTAAAGGTGAGATTTTGTCATTTGAATGAATAAAAACTGAACTGAAAATGAAACCACTCAAAGTAGAATTATTTTGAATTTTTAACTTTTAAAATTGAAGCTTAGCAAAATATGAAAGCTTTTAACCATTTTTATTTAAACATTTTTAAATTAAAATCCGTTAAAATGTGAAATTTTAAACTTCAATACTTTACAAATTCAACAGTTACAAGATTTGTGGTTAAAAAATACAACACGCTATCATATACAATGCTCTAAATTGAAGAGTGAATATATGAATTTGTAAACGTTTCAAATTATACCATATCATGCAATTTAAAGTTATAAACATTCACAATTAAACTATTTAATTATTTGTCTAAACTCGTAACGTTCAAATTCAAAGTTTAAATGTAGCTCTCCGACATTCTAACGATTTAAGGCTTTCTATGCCAAACAATTCAGTTTACATTTTTTTTATTTTTCATTATTTGATTGACCTTTTTTTTATTTTAAATGAACAGGCAAATATTGATAAATATGTTAAAAATCGCTCTTTTTTAGTGGCAAATTTCAAAATGAATAGGTTAAAAATGAAATATTTGAGGCTGAAACAATATTTGAATAAGATTTGAAATTAAGTACAAGCGTATTGTAAAATCCATTATTGTTCCATTTTAAATACTCAAACTACAGTTCAATTTACAAAATCATTAATTAATATTTTTATTTCATCAAATTAAAACGTTTTGATAACAAAATGTGAATTTCGAATGCTCTTAATTTTTTTATAATTGAAGCCTTTCAAACTGCATTTTAAAACTCTCTAAATTGAGATTTTACGTTAAAAAATAAAGACGTACATCGGCAAATTATCAAACTAAAAGATTTTACAATACGTTTTCCCAGTTTCCCAGGTTTCCCGGTCCAGACTTTCAATTGGAAATCGCACAATTTTAGATAATTAAAATTTTAAACTCGATTTTTCTTTATGATTCACTTGAAAATTGCACAACCTGAATCACTTTTAATTTTGAATTGTGCAATTCTCGAAAATGCCATTTTTCAATCGATTTTGAATGTATTAAATTCGAAACAAAAAATGGTGAGGTTCACAATCTAGAAATTGTTTCAATTAGAAAGCTTTTCATTAAAAATTTTCCCTTCTAATCTGGATTACAATTTCACCATTTTAAATGATTATATTACAATTCTATTACTTTTTAGCCTTTTCAAGTTAAAATGATTCGATTATTAAGAATGAAGAATATCAATTGGAAGTTGTACAAGAACGCTTATGTCACTTTTTTCAATCTTAAGCGTTCTTATTTAAAATTGTTCAATTTTATAAATTTTAATTTGTACATAATTATTCGATTTTGATCATTCTGAAAACCTTGAACGATAAAAATAGAAACAAACCATTTTGAATCTTTTAACCTAAAATTATTCAAAGTTGCCATGCTTGAAAATATATTTACAAATGACTTTGCAATTAGACTTTCAATTTAAATCATTTATAATGATTCGAAGTAGCTCCAAATGTGGAAGTTTCCATTGAATTAGCAGCCATTTTAAAGAAGTTGAAAACAAACGCCTTGAATTCCACATTATTTCATATGACATCGAGTGACATTTAAAGTAATTGGATAAGTTTTCCAACTAAAATAAAGAATTCAAAAAAATCTCGACCAGCAAATCAATTCCCTGTCACAATTCGATTTTCCCAAGGTAATTTAAGTTCAGAATTTTCAAATGAACAAAACATTTTTTTCCAGTTTTGATTGAAAAATATTTTTCGAACTACAATTAAAATAATGCATTCGAACTTTATTTTGCAATCTATTATTTGCAATATAAATTGAATCAATATTTCAGCGCTGGTTCAAGTTAACAAGGCCATCAGTTAAAATGTCGTTTATTTGAACGTTCAGAACTTCAAACACTTGTTTCTCAGTCCAGTGGCCACCCTGAACTTTCAAAGTGAAAAGAACAGTTCTATTTTTTATATCAAACAAGACGCCAATCGATATCACCCGTCATTTTATTAAAAAAGAATCTTTAAAGCTACACATAACACAAATAAGACTATCCTAATATTTAAAATTACAAATAAATGGACCTAATCCTTAAAAAAAACTTGCCTACCTCAATTTACAGAATTGTTTTTTAGGCTAACGCATTTTCTAATTTCGAGTCCGATCGCAGCACTCATAGGCGGAGGTACAGCATTTCCTACTTGTCTATACTTTTCTAATATATTCCCATAAAAGCAGTAACTATCAGGAAATCCCTGAGACCTAGCACACTCACGAACACTCACAACCCGATTCTGTTCAGGATGAAGAACACGACCCTGTTTCCCAATGGGTTCAGGATTCGTGACAGTAGTAAAAAAAAATCCATTCCAATCCAGCCTTCCATACAATCCAGCCCAATGATTATGTCTATTTCCAGTATGAGGCAAACACCAAGGAATCAGAGTATTATATTGTTTATCAGCCGGATCACACTTTTTGCCCACACAACAACTGCAAACACCTCTAAGAGCTCCTGTCGAACTTTTCCCAGTCTTTTTATCATTATATGGATACTCCAATTTCTTGCAATAAGTCCCATCACTCAACCTAACAACAATATTCGGCAAATCTCGCCAATCAGATCCACTTTCAGTCGGTACAAGCTCCATCCGCGCCTCCACCAATGGAGCCATCATCTTGCAGATATGATCCTTAAGGACTCGTTGATTCCCCCGTATCTTCTTCTGAAAATGCGAAACTGGTTCTCCATCGTAGTCCATCTCTTCCAAACTGGATCCATTTTTAATCACCGGAACATCACTCATAGCATCCCTGACACTTATCATCCTGTAAGGTGCAGATTCAGTCCATTCGCAGTTCGTGAAGTATTTTTTACTGGCAATCAAACTGCTCAGCTGACAGGCCCTTTTGCTGAAAACGTGGCTTGGTTCTGGAAAATTGGGAAGAATTTCCCCAGGAGCTGCTGCGAGGATAATCATCCTTCTTCTAGTTTGAGGAACTCCATAATTTCCAGCTTGCAAGATTCCAAAGGTACACTGGTAACCCATTCTAGTGAGACATCGAAGCGTCAGTTTAAGGACCATATTCTTTTTAAAAGAAACGAAACTTCGAACGTTCTCCATGATAAAATACTTTGGTCTGTAGTAGTCGCAATAAGACAAGTAGGTGGCAACCAGGGAATTCTTGAAGAAGGAATACTGACGAGAATTGAAGCGATTCATTCCACTGAATCCCTGGCAAGGTGGACCTCCACAAAGGAGATCCACTTCCCCCCTGATTGGAAACCTAATGCCATCATCGTTCCAGAACAAACCTTCCATGATTTGACTAAGAAGAAAATTACAATCCTCGGAAAATACTTGAACCTTTGGACTGTTTAAACGATATGCACTCGCTGCTGATTCGTCATTTTCAATCGCCCATCGCACTTCTGCTATTCCTGATTGATGCAGACCTTCTGAAAGTCCCCCACAACCTGCGAAGACGTCGAGGGTTGTTAGTTTCTTCTTTACTTCAGGGTAATCCACTCCCTGTTCAATAGTCGATTGGCCAATCTGTTTAGCAAGCTCAGATGGCTTGTGAAATTTCTTTTCCGAAGAAAAATAAGCTTCGCTAAAATAGAATCGATCAGGACCCCCACAAGTCCACTCTTCCACGCTTTGGTTCAAATTCCCGACGTAGGCAATGTAACATTTTCCGACGACTTGAGAAAACCGGACTTGTGTGACCTCATCACTCCAGAAGATCAAATTCAAATCGGATTTTTGCGTCGATTTCGGATCCAGATTTGTATTCTCTGGTCGGTAAATTTTATTAACTTTAATCCAGATATTAGAAGGAGAAACTAATTTATCACTTGTCGTTGAAAAAATACAGACTATATAACCTATATTGAAAGGGTCAGGGATATCTGTGAATTCCGAGAGTCGTGATTTTCTGTAATACTCTGGGTAAATATCTTCATTAACATCCTTCAGATTAGAATTCTTAGGATTGGAAACGCGAGTCTCGAACTTCAGTGACCCTGGTTTTAAATAAACAGCACTTCCTACTCGAAATTCTTCCCCTCTGAATTTCACAAGTCCATAAACTATCATGTTACGACTCTTCTCCTCTACTTTTTCGAAAACTTTCGGAATATTAAAGTGCCTTTTCTCAGTGAATTCAAAGCAAGCTGGACAAAATCTCTGACCCAGATTGATTTTCCTGGGCCTTGGATCTTCGAACCTAGCAGTACTTTGCGAGTAACATTTCGTTGAGAAAAACCTCTTCTTGTTTTCAATTTGTGACTCTTCAACCTTTACTTTACTCGAAATCGTATTGAAGGCAATATTGTCACATCTGTCGCTGTAAAATAATTCAAAAGTATCAGCAGTTTCGCCCAGAATTGTGTCGCAGGATTTCCAATACCAATTAGCGTGGATTAATTTATTTCCATCTCTGTCTTCAAACATGTAGAAAACCTTCGCCACTTGAGTGGAGGAATTAACCTCGATTAAAACGCAATCGCCAATTCCAATTTCTTCCTTGTCTAAAATCGCCCCTTTGTAAAATATTCTACCACTATCTTCATCTATCGGATCTCCAATCCATTCTGCTTCTCTTTCGAAGTACTTAAAATGCTCCTCAGAGAATTCTTCTTCATTTTTATGATCTACAAGAATTTCAAACTCGTCCTCATTTTCAAGATCGGATTCGTCCGCTTCTTTAACTGCCAGGTTTGGACAAACCCGTTTCGGATCCTGTCGCTCCTGATTCCTAAATTGATCCTTAAAAAAGGATTCGAAAGTGTCTCGAACTAAAGGCGTAGTTGTAGCCTTTGTGCACCCAGGCTTTTTAACTCTCTGGTTCTTCCTTTTCTGGATTTGATTCCTAATAATCTTATCACTTTCAGGATCATTTCTTCTGACATGAGAGTCTGCATTTTCCAAATCGACACCGGAGAGATTAATCAAAGATCGCATGCAGGATTTCGTTATCAAAAAAGTGTCGTCAATCGAGGCATAAGTATCGAACGAGAAAACCTGCTCGCAAATAAACTGAGAGTGTTTTATTAGCAGTTCGGAATCGAATTTATTTAGAAGTTCTTCGAAGGAAGGGTCAATTTCCTCAAGGAGGTATTCGATGACCGCTTTGCTGGTGTAAATTTTCTCCTTGACGGGTTCCATGAAAGCTATATAGGCTTCAGAAGGTTCCATGAGAATATATTCTGCAAAAGCGGTGTTAAAACCAATTAAAGCAGTTTCACCACCGTCGAAACCAGAGACCCACCATTCATTAATTGGTCCCATATCTTTGGTTGGAAAACCTCCTTCTGGACTTGAGTTTTCTTCGTATATTGCCTTCACGTAACCAGAAAAAAATAATTTCACGTTTTTTTCGATCAGACCTGTATCGAATGGACAAAGATGTCCCTTTTCATCATATACACTGAAGTGGGTTATTTTCTGCTGAGGCCATTGATCAGATTCAATTACGTCGCTTTCATTTCCGGTGAAAAGGCACAGTCCCGGATTTGTAAGAGTGATATATTCTTCAAGGGCGTTTTTTGGATGCCCGGGGTAAAGTTTGATTTCGGATTCTTCCAGTTTTTGACTGCAGTATTCGCATCTTTCTTGGTCTTTCCGTTTTTTACTTGTCATTTTGGTTCTGGGTTGGGTGCTCTTTTCCATTTGAAATACGAATGTAAATTTAATATATTTGATTTTTGATTCGCAACTTGTTATCACGTTGAGAGCACGTAATGAGAATCGCTGCTAAAACCGGGCCTGCAATTGAGGTTCCATTTCCGTTGATTGAATGATGGAATATTTTGATGCGATCACGCTTTCGCGAGCAGTCGTGCTTGACAATAAGTGAAAAATAACGTTCCAAATGGCAGTCTCAACAGCTGCAAACAAACCAAAATAAAAAATATAAGAGAATTTAAACAAAAATTTGGGAAAATAAAGGAATTATCGATTTTGTCTTCAGGACTCTCATGATATATAATAGAGCTGGGATAAAACAGGCATGTATGGTTTCTGCGGTTCGGTAATGAAGAGTGGCTTCCTAAGTAATTTCGTGCACTAAATTTGATTCTGACCTCAGAATTGCTTTATCGATTCAGATTTTAGAGATAATAAGGTTTAATAGCCCAAAAGCAGTGATGTTGACCACATTTAACTATTTATTGCTAACAACAAAACCATTTTTTCAAACAATATTGCCACCCGTATTTTAAAGTACTATTTTTCAAATTTAAAGTCAATTTCAGATTTCAATTCTCCGATTTTGTTTGGCACAGATATTCATAGTTAAAATTATAGAATATACATTATAACACGTCGTTTGCTGCAAAATCGCAATTTGAAATTCCCTGACTTTTCCCAGACCAATTTTTTTTTCCCCTGACCGTTATAAATTTTTATTTCATGTATAAAACAACTTTAGTCCTAGCAGATCAATAATGTTAATGCAAGAAAATGTTTGTTTCTAAATATATTTTAAACACTTTTAGTGACCATTAACCATTAAAGCGCCATGGGGGTCGTGGGCGACCCCAATTTTCGTTCGCGCGATTATAGCAAAGCCCCATTTGTGAATTTAAATTTGGTGGCACCCTCCATAGTTAGTTAAACATCTCTTCCTTCGATTTATACCATTGGCAAGTGGCTGCGTAGATTATTTGAGATCCAGCATTCGTTGCACAAGCAGTCGCTGTCTCGCTTGGGGTCACCCACGACCCCACATGTCGCTTTGTGATATTTTCAGACGAATTTTTTTATTTTTGGAAAATATTGTGTGTACTAGTGAAAAGGAGTGTAAGTATTGCAAAAGAAGTGTCCAGATTTTTTTTTTTGAAGCGCTTGTTCCTAATATATACAATTTTAGATGCCATTGACTCTCCAATATGTATATTCACCTCGTTACTCCTCATCTTCAAGAGAGGTATGCTAATACAGTGATTCGCAAAGACATCCTGATGGGAATTGGGAGTATTCTTGGAACAGATCGGCTCTCTCAGGAACAAAGAGAAAACTCTCATTCATGTGCAGGGATTGTGTCGGTACAGAATAGCACTTTCACTATTTTTTCATTTGTGATAATTTTGCAACGATTATTGTGCAAAAATAATGAAATAATCATTGAAAATCGTTCCTTTCACTTTTAATGAAATGGCCTAATTTAGATTTCCAAATAAATACCTTTTTCGGAGCTGCACTATCACTGTTTTTTTATCTTGAAGAGCTATGTTTAGAGAGTTACAGGATCAATTTTTAGGTAAAAATATTGAAAATTGACTGAGTTATGATTTTTTTGTGTAAAAAAGGTCATTTTTCACGTTTTTGTAAAAAATTCTTTTTTTTTAACGCGCACCAAAAATGTTTTCATCAATATAACCTTATCTCTGCACTAAAATGATAGTTGCAGAGTATCCAATAATTTTGATGAATTGAAATGACGGATACTCTCTTTGCAGGATGAAATTTTCTGGCGGGGGTCGCCCACGGCCCCACATGGTGCTCCGTGAAATTATTACATAGGACTTTTTCAATTGAACAGTTACTTTTTGACAAAAAGGATGAATTTTCAACCAAATAGTTCAGATTTCAACTCAAAAATCCAGAATATGGTATTTTCAAAGCAAAAAGTCAAATTTTCTACAATACAGTTCAGTTTTTAACACGGAAATATACATTTTTACAAAAGAAGTTAATTGCCAACAAAATTGCTGAATTTTAAAACCAAAAAATGAATTTTTTTACCAACAAAATTTAATTTTCAATTCAAAAATCACGCATTTGAAACAAAATCAATGAATTTTCAATTGATAAAGATAAATTTTCAACCAATAATGGAAGTTACATTTTCACTTAACCCTTAAACGGCCAAAACGCCACTACCGGTACACTGCTTTTCAACGGCCAATAACTAAGACTATTCGACACTAGAAAAAATTGAGACACATATATTTTTAATGCTTAAGATCTCATCTTTCCGACGGTGCCAATGAAATTCCTCAAAAAATGTATTTATTATCCCAAAATGCAGTTTAAACAAAAAAAAAACGTGATTTTTCGTGCCTATTTTTTTTGTGAAC